>NC_142929.1:10779362-10844362 GCF_046866305.1 Octopus bimaculoides | reverse complement strand
TGCAAAGGCCAAGGACGGCCTCCACAACGACAACAGCCAGAGCGACAGCAGCTACCGTGATATCGTCGGACCCAGACCTCGTAATGATAACAGCACTGATGGCTACCCCAGCAACACCGATCGACACAACATCTCCAGGCCCAGAGCCAACCGAAGAGTAATGTAAGTAATGTAATGCACCAGTAATGTGAGCACAACCAGCATCCAAGCCTGGAAATATATCAGGTTAACTGGGACGGCCTTTGAGCAACGCCTGTACTACCACAGGTCCTCTTTCAGGATTCTGGACAGACGATTAGTCACAGCCCTGGCCAGCCATATGTGGGGCCTCACAGAAATGAAGAGACGTCCACGATGCTAAAGCGTTTGTGAATGCGAAACCACTGGTCACCCTATGACCAGACTTTGACCAAGTTACTTAAACGTTTATATGTTTGTATGTATGTATGTATGTACGTACTATTCCGTCCTAGGTGAAACCACTAGTTACAAGGAAGTATTTGAAAGTTATAATAATTTAATAGGATCAATATTCAACCGTTGTACTGACTTCTCTGCTTAATTGCAACTCATAAAAAACATCCTTAAAAATCACCACGATAAATTGAATGCGTATGATCACCATATCTAAAGGAATATAATTACATGTAAAAAATTGTACGTAAGCTGAAGTAATGTCGTTTAACAAGTAATAGCCAACTACATTATATTTGTCCATGGCACATTCACCACCTACGTATATTAAAATGAAATTATAAATATAACGTTGGTTTATAACTGCAGTTAAAGAGTGTCTTGTGATATCTCAAGTTAGAAGACTTGTCCAATAAAAGCGAATTTGTTATGTCAAATGTTGCATTTAATTCAACTTAATTTGTATAATTTATTTAATTCGGTACATCAATGTTCTGTACTGTAACATAACTTCAAAATACGAATACCAACTGTGTGAAAGCATTTTTATTGAGGACACAGCAATTTGAATGCGCGGTTGTGCTTCAGTGTATAGCGCAAGAAACGGGAAGTTGGAGGTGTTCAATATGAACATACTTGCTTTCATAAGAGAAGGTAAAAAATTGCTGGTAGCGCAGTTAAAACAATGTTGACGGAGCTAACAATGACTAATATAGACGTATCTCATTTAAATAAAGTGCTAACATACAAAGTTTATTCAGTACTACTTTGTAATCATTGAAAATTTACCGGAAATAAATTATCACGATTGATAACTTGTTTATTCTTGGATACAATATGAAACGTAACCTGGAACCACGAACTCTCCACAAGCGTGTTTCTATTGTGAAAGGAGTCTAAGTAATTCACGTTTAGTATTTAGCTAATGCTAAAATCTTTCATATATATATATATATATATATATATATATATATATATATATATATATATATATATATATATATATATATATATATATATATATATATATATATATATATATATATATATATATATATATATATATATATACACTCGCTAAAACATTCACAAACAATGCCAATATATTTCTATTGTGTTCAACTGAAGCAAATATTCTATTTTTAATAACAATATTCTTTTTTGAAACAGCCATATCTCTTTTCATTCGGCTACTTTCCGCAAGAAAAGAAAAATAATCACAATTTATATGTTTACGTCAGAGCGTATCATAGCACACAGTAACACGACGTCTTCTCGTTGATCCCGAAGATTTTTTTCCTGAGTAATTCGGTGACGCTAAAACCCTAAATCTCATTAACTTTTGCCTATCACACCTGGGTCTATGCTCAGTGAAAGAATGTAAATAAATACAAGAACACTGATGATATAAGTTCTGTTACTTTTGACGTTAAGTCTACAATTTTGTTTATACGAAACGCTGATTAAATGCAACATCAGGTTTACCTTATCGAGTCTGTTGGTTAACAATATACTACTACTACTACTACTACTACTACTACTACTACTACTACTACTACTACTACTTCTACTACTTCTACTACATTTTATTCTTATTATAATGCTGAAAACGTTAGAACTTCAGAAAATTGCTTCGTGTTCCATTATCATTTCCTGGATCCAGAACGTATCTTCACGTATTTTCAGCGGTGTGCCAACGATCTCCCAACTCGCGTCTTGATTTCTAAATTTCGATTCGTGTTTACACATTCTGCGGAGGCGCAATGGCCCACTGGTTAGGGCAGTGAGATCGTGGTTTCGATTCCCAGAGCGGGCGTTGTGAATGTTTATTGAGCGAAAACGCCTAAAGCTCCACGAGGCTCTGGTAGGGGGTGGTGGCGAACCGTACTGTACCCTTTCACCAGAACTTCCTCTCACACTTTGCTCCTGTTTCTGCTGAGGCTGTATTTCAAAGGGCCAGCCTTGTCACACTCTGTGTCACACTGAATATCCCCGAGAACTACATTAAGGGTACACGTGTCTGTAGAGTGCTCAGCCACTTGCACGTTAATTTCACGAGCACGCTGTTCCGTTGATCGGATCAACTGGAACCCAAGTGTTCCGAACCGACGGAGTGCTTCGGTTGATTGGATCAACTGGAACCCACGTCGTCGTAACCGACGGAGTACCACTACACATTCTGTATCGATTGAATTAAAGCAGTATAGGACTAATTCATTTTCGACGGTTTTTCATAAAAAGTATACAATACAAAAACGAAATATAACGTATCAACATAATTCATTTAAAAGCGAAAAGATTAATAAGCTTGAACACTCGTTAATCTATAAGAACGTTGAGAAAAACACGTAAGATGCAAAAAACAAGTGTAGCAAGATTGAGACTGTTTGTACTTTCCAAAGCAAAACTTTATACTTAAAATATGTATCGCTTTGCACATTCACGTAGATACGGGAGGGTGATACGAATGTGAACTGATACATCAAAATTTACAGAAACATTATTGTAACATGAATGGAATATTAAGTAAGGAAAATAACAATAAAATATAAGATACGTATTGTTTTTTTAATAACCAAGTCATACTTGGACGGGTAGCTTCATCACAATTATCACTGACCCGAAAAACCGTTGAGATGAAAACAGTGTGTCCCTCACATCAGGACCTAATTTATATTGATATACTTGTATGAATTTCACAGTCAGTCTCACAAAATGTGCCGTGAAAATACATCTTTTAGACAAATATTGATTTACAGAAGATCGTTCTTGAGTTTAGGAGAATTATAAATCTTACATTGTTTACCCGCTGAGCTCTTTGTGTGACGTTTCTGCTCAAAGCGATAACTTTTGTTTTTTTTATATAACGGTATATTTGTTCAAATATGTGTATTTTATTTCATTTCCATTTTGTGATACTTAGAGCATCTTCAAAGAATAGCGTCACTAAATGATGAATACTGCAAGCTTGCAAAATTACATCTCATATTTATTTAATACGTGTTTATCTTATATATTTATGCAAATCATGATCTTTTGTTTGTGTCCCATTGCTTAATACATACAATATATATATACATATGTGTGTGTGTATATGTGTGTGTATATATGTGTGTGCGTATTTATATATACGTCATATATATATATATATATATATATAGATATGTATACATGTATGTGTAAGGTACATATTCACACATATACATATATACATAGATACTTATTAAATAGAAGTATATGCTTAAATGTATAACTGTTGTGTACATGAATCTGTTTGTGTGTGTGCGCGTGTGCGTGTGTTCGGGCGTTCTTGTACGTGCGTATCTGTCATGATAATTAGAAAGTGTTGTTTGGTTCCTAATCTGAAAGCCATGAATTTATAAATCGATAATCTAAAATTTTAGTAAAAAACAAGAACGCAAAGATCTGTTTCCTAGGAGACCAATCTATATTGATTTAATATTTATTATTGTAAAACTCATATCGTTATGACATTTGTTGTTCTGGTGAAAAGAGTCCACTGAACTGAATTTCTCAATATTTCTGCATCCCTTAATTCTCTTTGGAAAAGCAATGTACTTCAACAGTTCCTCTTTCCTCACTTATAAATATGAAATCTTAAACGCATTTATGAGTTTGATATTTATTGGTGTATTCCAATGAATGTGATGGATGAATATGCTCTACAGTATAATCATGATTTTTCTAAGCTGAATTAATAGTCTGTCTTGGATGCAGACTGAAGTGCATCGAGTACACGTCGACATCTAATTAACTTTATAAATGCCCGAATGTCAAAGAACCACCGTCGCCTCTACTTATAAGATCAATCATCCCGCAATGAAATAAATTCGTTTTATGTTATGATGATGACGATACCAGTTGGTAAGAGGCAACTATTCAAACATTTTAAATATATAGTTCGTCGTTTCGCATCGTAATATTCGAGGTAGAGAACGGCACAACATACCGTTCTGTGTTAAGTTTCTAATAAATGTTACGAAGTGGGTAAAGATAGATTGTAATCGATTGAATATTTAGTTATATTTTAGGAACAAGGTCAGAAATTATTGGGGAGGGGCCAGTCTATTAAATCGACTGGTACTTAATTTATCGACCCCAAAAAGATGAAAAGCAAAGTCGACCTCGGTTCAATTTGAACTCGGGCCGACTAAAGCCTTGTGAGTGGATTTGGTTGACGGAAACTGAAAGAAGCCTGTCATGTATATATGTATGTATGTGTTTGTTGTTTGTGTCTGTGTTTGTAGTAGGTAGGTAGGCAGGCAGGTTGGTAGTAGTTTAATATCTGAATATAACTATAAGGCGGCGAGCTGGCAGAAACGTTAGCATGCCAGGTGAAATGCTTAACGGTATTTCGTCTGTCTTTACATTCTGAGTTCAATTTCCGCCGAGCCGACTTTGCATTTCATCTTCTAGGGGGACGATAAATTGAGTACCAGTTGCGTACTGGAGTCGATCTAATCAACTGGCCCTTTCCCCCAAAATTTCGGGCCTTGTGCCTAGAGTAGAAACGTATATATATATATATATATATAAGATAGAGATAAGGAAATAACTTTATGCTCAAATGCAGGATGATGCTAATAATATAGCATAAACAGAATAAACTATGTATATTTCGCTCAAACTTCTGTCCGTGGCTGACTACTCACAAATTTTCTGCAAAATATGGATACTTTATCCTGTTCATGCTATATTATTAACATTATGCTGCGTTTGAGAATACAATTATTTCCTTATCTCTCTCTTTCAATATACCTCAACGCTTCTAAAGCAAACTTTGTTGACTTTCAACCTATGCTGAATTTAATATATATATATATATATATATATATATATATATACGACATATATCTTTTCAGTTTTCTGCTACCAAATCCATTCTTCAGAAGACGTAAAGATACAACATGAAAGTGCACCTATTTTAAAACGGATGTACCTTAAAATGTCACGCAGTGGAACTGAACCCAGAATGATGTGATTACGAAGCAAACGTTTGTCTTCGCAGTCACGCCTGCGCCTATGTATGTATGTATGTATGGATGGATGGATGGATGGATGTATATGTATGTATGTGTGTAGGTGTGTGTATGGATGGATGGAGGGATGGATGGATGCATGCTTGTTCTTTTATGTTCTTTTACTTGTTTCAGCACCACCTTTAGTCGAATAAATCGTCTCCAGGACTTATTTTTTATAAGCCTAGCACTTATTCTATCGGTCTCTTATTGCCGAGCCGTTATTTGACGGGGACGTAAACACACCAACAATAGTTGTCAAGCAATAGTGGGGCGATAAACACAAATACAAACAACAAGCACATCAATATATACACACACACACACACACACACATATATATATATATATATATATATATATATATACATCTCTCTCTCTCTCTCCCTCTCTCTCTCTCTCTCTCTCTCTTTTTCAATTTCTGTCTACCAAATTCACTCGCAAGGCTTTGGTCAGCCCGATGCTATAGTAGGAGATACTTTCCCAAGGTGCCGCGCAGTGGGACTGAACCCTGCACCATGTGGTTGGGAAGCAAGCTTCTTACCACTCTTACCACTTCTTGCTATTCCTGCACCCGTGTATGTATAATTACTTAAAAAACATATCTTTGCACAATGCTATTTTAAATATAAAAATAGAAAAAATAAGTGCAAATTTCGATTTAAATTTCATTTTATTTAGCCAAATCTATTCAAATTTTGTTCGCGTTAAAAAGTAAGTTGGGTATGAAACTCAAAATTAACAAATGAAATAGCATAATGAAAACATTTCCAAATCTACTTCCAAGAAATCTAAGGCATTACTAATGGTTCAATTAAAAATATGGTAACGTATGAAAAAATGTTTGGCATTCAGATATTAATATATTTTTTGGATATAACTATCCATTTTGTTCTGTTGGTGTAATATATATTAGAATATTTATAGTCGCATTTTAATTTTAAAAAATCAAATTGAATCATAAAGAAAAGGAATAGGAGAATTTAAGTTGTTGATGTTTTTTCTAGGTATACGTAAACATAGTGAAATATTCAGTTCATGAAAATCAACTTAGAAGTCAGCACACAAAGCCTGAAAATATAAACTAAGGACACACTCACAATATACATTGGCGACACACATCGACACATAGACACACAGACACACAGACACAGTCAGACAGACACAGTCAGACAGACACACACATGCATACACACTCACACACACACACACACACACACACACGCGCACACACACACACACACACACATATAGAAACACATATAGACACACACACACACACACACACACACACACACACACACACATATATATTATTTATATTTGTGAATTAAGTCTATATATCCACGATTGCGGTGTTGCGCACTCATTTCATCGTTCGACATTTACATGTATCTATATGTACATGTAGATGAACGTATATACATACATGTACCTATATATGCATATACTCATATATTGTTTATATATATATATATATATATATATTATTATATGTATTTATTTTCTCCAAGTAAAAAATAACTCGAATAAAATACATTGGTTAATAGATACCGGGGTAGCAAAGATCACAAAATAACCGTGGTGTAACTCCTGTTTATGAGGTAGAAACTCCTTGATATTTTGGGTATTTGAGTATATATAAATTTAAAGAATGGAGTAAACGCATATCATATGCAGTTATGATATGCGATTACTCCATTCTTTAAATTTATATATATATATATATATTACGAAATGGAAAACTATTATCGTCGCTAAATGTGACGAGTGTGTTAGAAGCACCTACATTGCTAGAAATAAGAGCTAAACTGCTCTAATACTGTAGTCAAAACACATAACTCTTTACATATTGACAAGGATTGTAATCTTCTGAAAACACCCAATATACTGAAAGTTAACGAAACGTTCAGTAAATATAAACTGACGTTCATAATTGAAATCCTCATGGCTAAAATATAACTAAAGATTTTAACTGTGGGTCTAACTATAGTATGTAGTGGGTGTATAAAGATAAAATTTGTGTCTAAATGTTGTGGTAATTCGTTAAATTCAGACTGAGACATCTATGGAATGTGAAACGCCAAGAACTAGGCATACGTCGAAATTAGTTTGTTATATAGAATCTAAACTCTGTTTTCCCGATTCCTTCTATATATCTCAACAAACTAATTCAAACATATCAACAATCTTGCCTTTAAATGAAATATGTATATATATATATATCTATATATATATATATATACATATATAGATAGATATTATTCATTTAAAATGCAGAGATGCCTATAATAGGACATCTACTCGCTAGAAATAGCAGCAAAAGACTACATACCACAAAAGTTAGGGATAATTTCGAAAGGAAATGAAAAATAAAAACTTTTACCAATCTATATTCTGTACCATGGTTTCAAGTCAATTTTAGTAAGATAAAGATTATATCTTACAAGGTTGGACTATCGTCAGCAGAAATGACCAGACAACATATGAAGCACGAATCAATACGCAGCATGGTTCGTGTTCCTATGTCTAATTTTTCAAAATATACCGCGTATTTACGGTTTACCTAATCGGCAGCAAATACAAAAATGCAAAAATGCCGAAATTCCTTCAGAAAATCATCCAAAAAGAATTTTATCATTATTAATAAATTATAGGGTAGTAAAAAAATTTTAGAAATTTCAGAAAGATAGATATATAGATAGATAGATAGATAGATAGATAGATAGGTTGATAGATAGATAGATAAACCGTACGACATGTCAACAGCAACATAGAATCGGTGTATAGCACAGTAGACTGCACGAGTCCCATTCTCACATGACCAACACATCAGAGAATGTAATTATGGCTGAACCAGCGCATGAATACTAAAATTTATTTGACATATTATAGTGGTTTCGGATATGCTGGAAACGGTCCAAAGCATTGGCCTGAAATACAGTGAATTTAACACAAGTATAAGTAAAAACCTTCTCAAATGTAACTGAATGTAGTGAATGAAATAACAGGAAATTCCTTAAAAGTTATCCGCTTAGAGAGGATCAATGCAAATACGAGACTAAATTACCTGATATATATTTCAGCAATCATACAGATAGCTCATTGCTAAAAAGATATAGCAATACAAGCGAATATCGTGAACAAGAATGTGTTACTAAAGTGAAAAACAAAAGTGATTATATACGAGGAATGCTTCTACAAATTCCATTTGCTATGTTTAACACAAACAATACCGTCCCCAAAGTCAGAAACGAATAAAATAAAACGGAGAGAAGCAGTTTAGAAGTAAAATATTATAAACATTAACTTCTACAAAGTATACCGACTGAAATGAATACTTAAAGGTACATATGAAAGAATAAGCTAAAATATAAAAAAGACCATTTTACACACGCAAACAATTAAATAAATAATTATTTTGCTTTTGTTTTCCCATATCCAAATTAAGCCCGTCCTCACTTCAATGTAATAGTACAAAAAAAAAAAAACCCAGTGAAAGCTACTGGAAATGGATAATGGGATAAAATGATACCACAAAACTGTTACATAGATACCATTCTTACTGGTTTGAAAATATACAAATGAAATAAATGATACTGTAGTCTATAAAAATGCCATACTCGCATAAATGGCACAGTATGTTAATACAAAATCAATTTACTCACCGCTTATGTTGATGTTCGTACAACTACCCATCTTCTATCACTGATATTTCTTACAACATACGAAAAAAATAAAAATCCTTTAAGATAGGAAAACGTTCCGAAATTGCTGTCAACTCGATTTAATCTTCTTTGCCGAAGCCATAGCAAACCTGCTTCAAACGTACTGCATTATAGCTTTCTAAGACATCCTGTAGAAGATAAACTCTGGATTTTTCAATCTGCTTCACAGGATCATATTTTTTTCTAATAACACTCGAGTAATTAGGATGAGGGAGAAGTAAACTCCAGAGATAATCTACACGTAATCTCCGGAGATAATCCGCTATTTAATGAAATTACACAAGAAAATACGTGGTTATATTTTGGGTGGATTGACAAAAACAAGTAATTGTATACGGTATGAGTATACAATAAACACTTCGACAAATTTCAACGTCCATTAATAACTGCTATTGAGAATCTAATGGCCAACTTGATGTTTTTAGCCATACTGAACATGTTCTTGATTTATACTATCGGGCTGACGGCAGACTCCTCAACCTGATGAAACTCCAGTCTGGATCAAGTTGAACAAGAACATTTTATGTGAGCTTCTGCTTGTAAACAACTGGAGTCGCAGAGTCCGAGAAGCGTCAATGTTTGGATAAGTCTGCCTCTGTCTGCGGTAATGTCAGCTTCATCAAAGTTTCTTACATGGAGTTCTTCCCAAGGAGTATGTTAAGTATGTAACGGTAAAGAATCAGGCAAACACACATATATATATATATATATATATACGTAAGCTTTTACATAATACACACATACATTTTCTGTAATTATAAATGCTGTGGAAACAAAGAGCTTACTATATGAAACTTAAAATCAAGAAGATTGCTATCGTTTTCCGAATTCTCTTTCCTGCCACTCCTTTATTACAATAGTTGTATATTTAATATTACTTCATAGAAAGCTGTCATACTCATTGTTCAATTTGACCTCAGCCCCATATCGGACGCTACCTAAATTCTCCCAATCGTTCTTTCATCGTTCTATGCAGCTCGAGATCCGTTCTTACTGTGAGCCTTTTAAGAACCTGTTAATGGGTAGCATATCACTGTATCAAACTGGCTTTTCTTTATATAAACAAGAGACATTAATTAAAAAAACTATAGAATAAATGGCGCAACTGGAACTCAGCTTTTTCAAAAATAAATTTAATTTCAGTAACAGTTTGTAATTATTGATTACATACATAAATTAATATGACAAGATTTAAAACAAAGAAGTGCTATTTATTCCACTCAGGTTTTTCAAAAGAACTTTAAAGTCGTATAAATAGTTACATGTTAGGAATTCCAAGAAACAGGATTGACTGCAGCAAACGTCAGTCTGTTCACTTCAGGTCATCGCTCTCACAGCATCCTTTGAAAACTAATTTAAATAATTTCCACACCAACCTCCATTCCCTTATCTTTCGGGATATTGGAATGTGTTGCGCGAGTTATGTAACTAAAAATAGGATCTATGTAAACTGATTTATTATAAATTTTATCTTAAACCATTTTCTCATTTTGATTTTAATGAAATTGTTTCCTTTTAAATTAAGATATTAAAGTTTAGACGTATTAAACTTGACGTTCCATATTATTACCAGGCAGTTATGTCTTTTCTAAAATTCGTCATAACTGTCAAATAACTTATAATTTGAAAAAAATGTTCAGTTCCCGACTTAGCCAGTACAAAACCAGAGTAGTATATTATGCGTATGGAATATAATAATAGATATAATAATAGATTGAAGTAGGAAGTGTTCCAATTTTAATATATGTACTGTCAGGGGAAGTACAAAAGTCGGAAATATTGATAAATAAATATCAAAGTTCTAAAATTTAACGTCTGAAGATATAAATCAAATGGAAGACCAGCGGGCGAACTTCAATGTTCTAAAGTGTCAAATAAGCTTGTGAAGCCCATATAAAACATTTATTTGAAATAATATTAATGGCCATTTGTCAATGTAAGATTATAACAAATGATTTATGAATTGTTATAAAATCATCATATTACAGTAACATGATCAGAACACTAAAAACTCGTGTAAATCGAGAGGAAACCTTAGTTTATTCTATTTCGAAGCTCAAAAATTTGGTACCTCAATCAAAAACATTAAACTTATTCAGTGCAGAGATAGACGTTATAGTTATAATCTAATACAGTCTCTCGAATATTCTTGTATAGCAAAACTATAACCGCTGCATTAATCTGCCTTGTCGTATTAGACAAACTGTAATCTATCATATTCTGAATTTATTTCAAATGCTATAAGAAATGTTGGGAAAAGATTTGATGCATAACATTTTATATAAAATGCATAATGGTATATTATTCGATCTTTGAAACTTTGCCAAGGTAGCGGGTGTTAATAAAACGTCATATGCGACTGCTGGCTGGATGGCAAAATCGATAAAGTTTCAGAGAAAATACCACGAGGTATTTTATCACCTTTTTCTTTTTTTATCCAGTTCATACGTTAGTCTCATTTTGATACCATCTTCCCGAGATCGATAAAATAAGTACGAGTTGATGGAAGAAGTATAGGGTAGCAACGCGATTGACTATAATGTACAAGATAATGTCATCAGCATAGCCGTAGCTGAATGAATGAATCCAAGAAAATGAATAGAGTCTGTTCGGAACTACGTTTTATTTATGCTTAACATACCTCTTTGTAATATATGGAATTATTGCCGCTTATATGTTAATATTCTGGAGACCAGCGTAGTTACTTCGGTCGAAGTATTTTTCATATTATTATTGTTGGAGTGAATATCCAGTAGTTACCCGTATCTCACTTATGATACGATTTATCGATTTCCTTTCTCTATACACAACCAAACTGTTCTATGGTGATTCCCTGAAAACATATAAGTCAATATTGATTACGGTATAACATGAAATTTACTTTTGTTCAGATTTCAAATACATACCCTTAGCGTCTAACATAAAACATGTCATATTACGCCAACAGTAAATGCAATAATCCAAATTGTTTGAAAATTCTATTTTTGAGAACTATGAGTTTGGCAGCGGTTCGCAGTAACATAATCGAATACGTGATATTCTACACACGTAAATGTCCATCATTCAATACTCTAATTTAATTTTCAGTCAGGAGTGTTCGGATAGAAAAGATCGATAGTGAAAATGCCCATAACGTTTATCTGTAGAAATTGCATACGCATACCTCAGTAACAGAGAAACGATTCTGACTTTACTTGCTTTGCAGTCAAATTGAATGTATGCAATGGTTAACAATAGAAAAATGGGTAGAAAACAATAGAAATTATTGTAAGCGTAGTTTTTATCAGTTTTAACAAATCAGTTGTAACAAAATCCACATTCTATGTTGTTAAATACCTATCGGTGAATAACCACTGGCGGCTGATCATTATTAATATTACTGAGTTCACAGCACATTGATATCGAAATTTCTAAGTAATTGACTAAGCGATTTATATCTTATCCCATAAAATATTACAAATGGAGGGGAAACAATACCTACTGATTTTCAGTATGCAGTGTTGCCCCCGAGACTAAAAAATTAAATCGCTACGTACTAAGCATTCAAAGGATACACTGGAGCTCCCAGGTACCCTAGTTATGATAGTTTTCCAAGTGAATCAAGGTTAATCTATGTCTCTGACGCACTTTCATTAATATATATAGTCAGATATGCTATAATTGAGGAAGATGTTTCAATGGGTCAACATCTATGAACATTAAATAAATGCACATTTTACGAAAAATGTTTTTTAAAGACCAGTGTTCTGTAGGTTAATGGATTTTGCACAATAGGGATGAAAGCAAATGGATGTATGTCTTTGTCTGATTTTACTAAATGAGAATTTCATAGAGAATATACAATCAATATTTACTTCATTATTTATGATGCATCACAATAATTTGCATATATCATCGCAGTCCTGTGGATGTCAGAATAATAACCACGTGACTCTTAGGCTATTGTTTTATTTCGCACAATTAAAGGCGTAGAAATGCAACATTACAATACAACAGAATTACGTTGCATTCATGCTATTCATTATTTTGTTAAAACACAAGCAGTTGTAATTTATTTGACGCAGTGCTTTTATGATAAATATATGCTTATATTTCTATTCTCATATATTCAAATATTCTTAGTTTATGTAATATTGTGTTCTCACGTTTCTTCTATATATATTTCTTTTAATCTAAGAGGATAGAATACAATTTAATGAATATTGCTGTGTCACATTGCTGTGGCTTTGTGCAGTTGATTCGAAGTTAATTCATTTTTTTCTTTATTTAGCTCCAGATCAGTCCTAATTGAACAGAGTTATTATCGAGCAATGCATCTCTTATTTAAGACGGTAGGAAATGATTTAAGGGAAATTTCAGAGCTACCTCTGGGAAGCCGAACAACAATGTAGAAACTCCCTAGGTAAAGAACGCTACTATACGAACTACGTTCCCGTCACTTTATAACAGCGATACAACAGCCAGCGCAGATTACACTCTTCTCTGCTGGAAAACAGTTTTCACTTTCTTTCTCTTTAACTTTCTTCATATCTCTTTCTTTCTCCTTCATTCTCTCTCCATCACCCTCCGAACCTCCGAACCTCCCTGTATGTCTGTCTGTGTCACACTCTCCGTTTCTTTTATATCGTCTAATTGATTTTTGTCAGAAGTGATTTGTGTAAAAGGAAGTGTGAGATAACTGCTACGTCCGTTAATTACATCAGAGGGAATCACGGTGAGTTATGAATTACATTCCATTGCTTGAGGGAAGTAGTTCATGCTAGAATCAGTGTGTAATATGATTTAATGAGGAATTGGTGTTTATAGAAATGAAAGGCAATTTTACATATATATATGGCTAAATTAGCTAAGCACCGTTATAATATTTTTAAATGGCTTAGTCATAAGAGGACAGAGAACGTCTTTGTCTTTTTAGGTTTAATTTCACGAGAAGGAGTGTATTCAGTGGAATTCTTAAATGATCATCATAAGCACGGATAGAAACTCAACCGATTCAGTAGCATAGAACATACATTGCTCTTTTACTAGTTTCGTTCATTAACGTTTAGTCACGCTGGAACAGTGTTTTTGGGGTTATATTCCATTATATCTACTGCAGTATTTATATTTTAATGTCGATGTTATATTACCTTCCTCTCTTTGTAGGAAATCAAAGTTAGGAGATACAAAAAGACAATACGAAACAACATCTATTTTAAATTTAGCTTCCAATTTTGGCACATGGCCAGCAATTTCGGGAAAGCGGTAAGTTGATTACATTTACCCCAGTGCTTAACTGGTACTTCATTTATAAGGATGAAAGGTAAAGTCGACCTCGGCGGAATTTGAGATCAGAATGTAAGGACACCTGAAATACCGCTAAGCATGTTAATGCGTGTTAATGGTTCTGCCATTAACGAAAAAGAAATGGAAAAAGAATGCAGCTGAGAATAAAGAAAGTACAGAGAAGAGAGTTTCAGAACCAGCGGTAGCAGAACCAAACTCAGAAAAGGTAACAAGAATGGAGAGAATTATGGCGTGGGAAGGGAGATTAGAGAAGCAGCTACAATATGTGGTGAAAACAGGAAGACCGGAAGGGAGTAAATTGAGAACATTGATGTTTTGCCAGAAGGAGACGGAACTAAAGAAAAAAATAGTGAAAATCAAAGGTTTGACGAGAGTTAAGTTGAGCACGGATATGTTTGAAGCAAACCAAATAGCAGTACTAATAGAGAAAGACAGAGTGGAAAAATGAAAATAGTTGTTCCCAGATATAATTACGAACAGTAGAATATTTGTTCGATACGAGAGTCTACCTAATGTAATTGGGTTGGACGACGTAACCGAACTTATAACAGATGAAGACGGGAATTAAACAACTGTATAAATAGAACGGTAAAATGAAACTGTGAGTTTTGGGGGACTCGTAAGCCATTCCACCACCCCCTTTTTATAATTCATGTCATCATTCGTTAAATGTACCCCACGTTTTGTGTTGTCTGTCCCTGTAGCCTCCCTTCTTTGTTTCAGGCTTTATGTCTATAATAATGATTCTGCGTTAATGGTTCTGCCAGACCGTCGCCTTATTTTCAAATAACATAAACACACACAGAATCCCAAAAACATACGCTCGCACACTTCCATTCGTATATAGAAAATATTTACAGAGATATCTCCGTACATATTATGCATGTATTAATATATACATACACGCAGAGTGTATACTGCATAGAAGACACACGCGCACACAAATTTATACCAAGATTCTGCAGATTTTCTGTTTGCCAAATTTCACTTAAAAATTATTAATCGAAACAGCGCCATAGTGTAAAAAGCTTAAGCATTTGCCTAATCTATTAAACAGTGGTTTGAGACTCAGGTCTCTTGTTGCAAATAGTACGTATTATACACGTAGACAATAATACACTGGGGAAATGCAATATATGGCATTGTATAACATATTCTTTAGTGAAAATTGGAATGTCTCTAATTTGAGGACTATTCAATGAACACTTGCAACATATTACAGATAAATAGTGGGACTAGTTACTTTTCATCGGGTGTGATTTGCAGTTAATTATTCGTTCCGTGAAGCAATAAATTGGTGATAAACTATCATCGTCTTTAGACTTGTTGGAATCCTCTTCTGGTCGAGTTAATTTTTGCCTTTCATCGTGATGGCCTCGGAAAATAAAATAGATGTCAAGAAATTTTATCGATTATTTTCGCCTCACTTACTTTCTCTCGGCATTGGCTAAGTTGCCAAGAGAGAAGGATTTTCGTTGACGTTGACACACTGCTCAAAGTGTTGTTTTCTCTAAAAATGTAAAAAGATTAAGGTTAAGGTTAGTAAACTCATCTCGTAGAAATGCTATAGATATGCTTAGAAAATATCCAAGCAAAGTTTGATGTAGCGTATGAAAGGGAAGAGAAATGAAGAAGATGCAATAATGCAGATCGTTTTCTAATAAAAAAAAACCGTTAGTTTCACAGATTATGTTTGAAGCTAAAACTCATTTAAAAGGAAATGTTTTGAAAGATTTATCTTCCATTTTATTCTGGCGCCGTGTGACAGTTATTTTCACTTCTCAAGCTGCTTAAAATGTTGAAAGTCATATCTCACCCTGATACGTAAACCTAGTTTCATTTGAACGGTGTTGTTTGCAGAGATGAGAGGCTTTTCTTTGTATAAACAAACGAGGAAACCTCTAAGTAGTCACCAAACCTGTAAGAAATAGAATTGATATCCTTCTTAGATCAAACATTGCAGTCTTTAGAAAACGGACACATTAAATAATGTAATCCTTGATACCTCAGTAAAAGACGTGGTGTCGGCCACCTGAATTCAAGAACAACGATTACGTTACCAGGACCTGAACTATCAGACCACTTATCTTAACGTAAACATATTTTGAATATTCTGTAAGTTTAGCTCTCTTTCAAATATGTGCCTTAATCTTTTATGCAGCCATAAACAATCTAAGAACAATTAAGCATACATTAATTATTGTTTTATGGTTCATGCTTTTTCAAACACACTTCGTTTACCAAATGGATTTCAGGCCTTTATTAGTAATTAATAAGACGTTTCTGCTCGTGATGAAATTTAGAAAATACATACACGTATGCATGCATACTCACACGCTTATGTATATATGTATGCATGTATGTATGTATATGTGTATATATATATGAATGTATGTATATATATATATATATATATATATATATATATATATATATATATATATATATATATATATATATATATATATACACAGGTATATATAATTACCTCAGTAGGTATAGTCCTTGGTAAAAGGTATAAGGCGGCTGGTAATTTAGCGGGTAAATCGGAGTTTAATTTATATATATATATATATATATATATATATATATATATATATATATATATATACGTGTGAACGGACAAACGAAAGAAAGGCACGCAACAAATTTATTGGGAGTAACCTGTATGGATCAAAATAGTTTGATTCAAATTCATTGGTGCTCTTGTGTTTCAAGCATGATGCTAGTGAAATCACGACACTGTGTGGCCTTCCGCGACCAATCGCAGCCCACTTTACGGTAATAACAATCAACGCCTGTCATTCAAATTGAAAATGGCTGACAACTGGCATCATGCTTGAAAGTCAAGAGTACCAATGAATTCCAATCAGTTTTGATCACTCTGTATATATATATATATATATATATATATATATATATATATATATATATATATATATATATATATATATATATATATATATATATATATATATATATATATATATTCAATAATAGGACGAATTCTTTTACAAGAATTTATCAAGTAGCTAGCGTGAAAAAAAACCTCATAAGGGAAAAAATCCATCATTTATTCCCGAAATATATATTTATATTTATATAAGGGCATTACTATATAATAACGCCTCACGCCATGAGGGACTCTAAGGTCAGACTACTATAAAAAAAGCACATTTTTACCGAATGCGAGGAAATGCAACTCTCAAAGCCCCTCAAAAACGAACTAAATTATAGATCATCATTTCGTAGTTATTGTAGTATTATACATATATATATATATATATATATATATATATATATATATATATATATATATATATATATAGGTTTGGCCAAAAGACACCCGACAGTAAACCAAAATTCCATAAATATTTAATATTCAATTTAATTTTTTCATTCCAATTATGGAGGTTTAATAATTGAATGCTGTGAGTTAAAATCACCGGTTATTTTGTTTTCAAAATTTATCTCTTCATTAGCAAAATCTGATATAAAATAATTTTTTGTTTTAATCTTGGAATAGAATGGTTTTAATTTAGTGACTTTTGGCCAACTCTTTGTATTATGTATTTGTGTGTCTGTGTTTGTTCCCTTACCACCATCGCTTGACAACCGATGTTGGTGAGTTTACCTGTCCGTAACTTAGCAGTTCGCCAAAACAGAGCGAAAGAATAAGTACTAGGCATACAAAGAATAAGTCCTGGGTCGAGTTGTTCGACTAAAGGCGATACTCCAGCATGGCCACAGTCAAATGACTGAAACTGATAAAAGAATAAAAGACTAGCACACACACACACACACACACACAGAGAGAGAGAGAGAGAGAGAGAGAGAGAGAGAGAGAGAGAGAGAGAGAGAGTGAGAGAGAGAAACACACACATATATATATATATGCATACATATATATACATATCTATACATCTATACATATGATATTCATTGTTATCCTTTATACAACGTAATGTTGCATTTTCTGCACAGCAAAATAATCGGAATCAAAAATGTATTTTCTTCTTAAAGAAAAACAAAATCTCGCTGAATTTTCGTGACTTGAACAAAGCATTCGGAATTTCGATGTTGTTCTTGTTCGGTAAGTGTTTTGATCTGAGATTCTCTGTCGCAAGTCTATAAGGGATTACAGAATCTTTATTACACTTTTTATGTCATCATCAGCAATCTATGTTTAGATTTTTAGCAGAACTACTCATATCTGTGTTTTTGTGTGTGTATTTAAATAGTATATGCCTCACCACGCACTGCAAGAAATAGACGCTAAACCCCTATTACCACCTTAAAATCTCCGAGAATAACACTGTATATTGTAGGCGATCCCTTGTTATAATTATAGATACAATTATAAAATATTTTGTAAAATTTACCTGTGAGGTTTCTATTTCCGCACTGAGCACCTCGTAAAATTATTATTGATTTTACCTTTTTATTATAATATATATAGAGCTTCCTTAAAATCGTCCAATGTACGGGGCTTATGTGCATACACACGTGCCTTGAGGTTTCCCCACAAGAAATAATCACACATGAACAAATCAGTGGATCGAGCGCGTGGGGAAGAAATGTCAGCAAACCTGGAAATGAGGCGGACACCGAAGTGAGGGCGAAGAACGTCCATTAATGCCCTGGCTGTGTGGGCCGTCGCCCCATCCTGCTGAAACCAAATACGTCGAATAGGCATACGTTTTCGTCGTAATCCAGTTGCAAAGAAGTTGTTTATCATCTCGATGTAAAATTCGGAGTTCACAGTAACAGCATTTCCATTAATGTCTTCAAAACGTAAGGACCAATGACGACAACTTTTCCAACAGCACACCAGACCGTCACTTTTGGGCTGCACAGTGGTCTTTCGTGCATTTCTCTCGGATTTTCGAGAGCCTAATAATGACAGTTCTGTTGGGTCACCATGCCATGGAGATGAAGATGAGTTTCATCACACAACAAAATGAGGTTGTCATTTCCCTAAAAAATTGTTTCCATCTGACGTGTGAATAAAAGAAGGGTAAAAATACTGCTATCCAAAGATGAAAGCGAAAGCTTTAAAAAACTATCAATACTACGATAAATAACACATCACCTATATGTTATGTCATGTTTTGTATTAAAAAGTAAGCTATAAGTGTGGTCCAATCGATGTGTTTGTTGATCTGAGGTTTTCTCCATTTTCTGATTATTTATATTTATTTCCTGATAAACTCTTGTTTATCTTGTTGTTACCTGCATTCTACGTGCGTAGTGTGCCTGCACACCAATGCCCAGAGTTAACACGAGTAACGGATACCGATAGATAGTATATTCGGATATTTTATCCCTTAGTCGGTTATTATAACCGCTAACCCTGTTTACACTACATATATATACATACATATATATATATATATATATATACATATATATATATATATATATATATATATATA
Organism: Octopus bimaculoides; assembly: GCF_046866305.1. Taxonomy (NCBI): domain Eukaryota; kingdom Metazoa; phylum Mollusca; class Cephalopoda; order Octopoda; family Octopodidae; genus Octopus; species Octopus bimaculoides. The sequence continues at coordinate 10,824,460 of NC_142929.1, read as the reverse complement.
TATATATATATATATATATATATATATATATATATATATATGTGTGTGTGTGTGTGTGTGTGTGTGTGTGTGTGTGTGTGTAGTGTAAACATAGTCACTTTAAAAAGAACCCTTGATTCAATAACACTGTGTATAAACTGTATTTGGAATGACCAATTTCAAAGACTGTTGGATTTTACTCATAGGGTATTGAAATCTTACTAATGGATTTACAAATGCAATGACCAATCTTAAAGACTATTGGAATTTACTCACAAGGTATTAGAATCTTATATGTATACCATTCTGCCTAAACAATGGATATACAAATACAATATCCCTGCATTCACTCTCTATTTCCTATCTTATCTAAATTAACTATTGCTTAACCATCCTCTCACACCGTCGCCAGCGATGGGATAAATAAATGTCCTGGAAACAGCTGTAAGACCTTCTATTTATAAATGTTCTAAAATATACACAGCCTTTGTTTTTTTTTATCTCATTACGAAATGTAAATCCTTATATATATATGTACACTCACATAATCACACAGGAACACACACATGTACACACGCACACACACACACACTTATATGTGTACAATGTAGTATGTTTTAAATAGAATTAAACATGACCGTAAATACTAGCTTTCTTGAATCAGCCATTGAAATCTAAAATTGCCTTGTGACAGTAGCAGTTGGAATACAAATTTCCAGGAGCCAATTGTGTAAATGCCATCATTGACTTGCCTCTTTTGAGTTGTCGTCAGCCTTATAATGGCTCAGTGATTTTCTCTTCAAAACTCGTATAACTGATGAGCTATTAGCATCCAATGACAGAACAAAATTGTCATTTACATCCTTTTATACTTTCACATAATTTACATAATTTCACTCTGACCAGTAATTCGTTATTTTGTAATTTTAAAACGAAGCTTTATTCTAAAAAGAATTACGGCAGAATTTCTAATTCTAATTTATTCTATGAAAACGTACATATTCTCTTTTATGCATCCTATTATTTGAAGGTGGGAATCAGCAATAAAGCTCTAGATACACTATGCATAGAAAATAGATACGTGTATGTCACAGTTGGAATACTCCTGATAATAAATTTGCACAATCACGAACCTATACGTGAACATCACTATCCTCTCAGCCACCACCATCACCTGTAACACAACTGCTTCATCATCAATATAGTTTGCATCTGGACATCCTTAATATGCAGCGACAGGTTGAATATGTGACGAATGAAAAATTTGAGAGACGACATTCTTTATTCAACTTTGAAAGTTGATTCCATTATGTAAAACTTTCAAAATCGATATCATTTTAAATGTATCGAGTCAATGATCTATCCTACTTTTCCCTCGAATACCCATTTGGTTATCATAATCTTAGATAAAAAGCTGCAATCTATATTTACATATGCAGAGATTGATTTAATGAGCATATATTGTTGAAATGCATTATACTGTTTTCATATATGCTTTAATTTCAGGCACATGTTCTAAACATTCGCATTTTCTATGCATCAGTAAAAATGTAAAATTGTTCTTTAAATATTTCATGTTTGCCTATAATAAGGTGAAGCAATCTTATCACGTCTCTCTTATATACTGTAGATACCTTAACATTCAAGTAATGTGAACATTGCTAAGCGTTTGCAAACTTGGTTAAATATTTCAAAACAAAATGCGTAAATCTTCTAAAAGAAACATTATGCCCCAAGCACATTTGCACTTGTAACAAGTTTGCGTATGTATACATCACGGGTTAGCGCAGCCAACCCGTGTTTTATTCACTGCGAGCCACTGAATATCGCAACAAGTCATTGAAAAATGACGAGAATATGATAAGTGGGACATACCACTCGTTTAAAATTGTTGCGTTTTACCTTTCCGGCGTCTGTGACTGAAGAAGGGGTAACCACTCCGAAATGCATGCATTCCATAGTTTCGTTTGGTAGCTGTTGTGAGCTGGCACGGTGTTTTTTCACCTCTGTGCCTACAGAGAGAAATTGTTTCCACGAGGAAACACAGTGAAAGGCTTTCTTACGTGGTTCGAGTATGCCTCAAGCATATTTGAACTGATAATATGTTTGTATATATCCACGTCATTGCTTAGCGTTGTCGATCTGTAAATTATTTTTTATGCAATATATTGTGTTGATAAGTGACTTCTATGATGCCCTGTCCAGTAAGAACACATTTACAGATTTAACCTTCATAGTGATTAGTTTATCAAAGTATGTCGCTTCTTAACTTTCAGCCATGGTTATATTTGAACCCAATGTTGGAAGGTAACAAAACACACACCATGTTACTTTTGCTTATACATGCAAAGTATTTTCTCCAATCTATTGTGGTAGAACTACACGAGCAATAGAATTCTGTGCAAAGCATGTAACCGGTTATTCTTCGGTTGTATGGGCGAACATTTATTGAACTGGACATTTGCTGCAACATTCACGGCCAGTATTGATTTCTTATATCAAACTAATTTAAACATTCGGAAAGAGGCAAGTTCCGCATTACCTAAATTGTATTCCTGCTATTCAGGCAATAAATCAATGAAGGTCATAATAGCCCATGTTTTATTTTAACCAGAATGAAGTTGTGCCTAGTCAAAAATAAGCTACTATTAAATGCGATGAAGGCAGTGTCGTGCTGCAGTGTGTCATAGTTTTAAGTCGTGTAAAGATTGTTTTATTATTTAAAACCAATTTGCCTAGTTGTGAGATGGATGTTGATAAGGAATCAATATGAGAATAGGATCTCCATATGTTAATGAAAGTGAGATAGTAATCAATAAAAGTTTATGAAAACAACATTGAAAGGAACAGGTCAGTAGAAATCGTATTTATAGTACATTAATGGGAAGTTGAATGGAATCTAAGCGAAGTATTAGATTAACAATTGGAGTCAAAGTTTGCATATAATTTCTAAAAGTCTCACATAGTTATCTTAGAACTCTCACACATTAATGCTTTAATGCTTCCAAAAGAATATCAATGCACACTCGATTATACATAAATGACACATTGAAACCATTGGAGAGATAAATCTTCTCTGCGTGTAAAATGCCTAGTAATTTCATTTACACAAGTTCAGTTTTTCTCTTTCACGGTCAATCAAATCGAGATGTGTTTGGGGTTAGAGATTAAAATCGAAGAAATGTTTCGCACATGTCACATTCTATTTCCTGGAAGATTTTAAATTAAATAAACGTTTAGATTTATTTCTATATAAATGGATCTAATGCTAATAATAATTTGTAATGTGCGGACTACGTGCAAAATTAAATAAATTGCACTAAATTTAATTTCATTTTAAGCACTTTAGAGGGATTCACGTTTACTGCGATGAAATCAATATCTGAGGTTTTCAAGAAATCTTTAAATTGCTGCAGAGCTTGTATAAACGTACGTGATCTATGCTAAATATCTTCGTTTTACATCTAGCATTATTATAATTGCTCGAAACATTCCGAAATTAGAATTCACTGTGTATATAACAATTTTCCATCCAATCTTGTAGCAATATATTACAGATTCAACTACTAATCTTAATAAATATTTCTCAAACATGTTTCTGCAAGTAATTTCGGTCGATTATATACTATATAAGATAGTTGGTGTGAAGCAGGCATTTCTATGTTAAACACACAAATACATACACGCGCGCACACACACACGCATAAACACACCATCAAGCATTACCCCTCTGCAGAATTACTAACTGAAGGCTGAAAGGTAACATGTTTGGCATTACCAAACATTTTGAATAGTGCTTGTATATATATATATATATATATATATATGGGAGAATATACAAATAATAACAACAGACGAGGACAGGTGGTGTAAATAACAAAAGTATATATTAGTATGACGCTCGGGAATACGGAAAGTCTGTGACGTTTCGAGCTACGCTCTTCAACAGAAAGAATACGGAGACAAGGAGAAAAACACGGAGAGACGGTAGGTGAAGGAAAGTAAGGTAAAAAAGGATGATAAAGGAGGTTTACAAAAGTGGAAAAGTCCATATATATATATACATATATATATATATATATATATATATATATATATATATATATATATATATATATATATATATATATATATATACATATATATATATATATATATATCTTGCATACAAATAGCGAGTGTAGAACAGTCGAATCAAAGAATAATTGTTCAATAAATGATATAATAGAATATGAGATTCATTTCGTCCCATTTCAAAATTGATAACTCTGACATGATGATAAATGCTACGCAACAACTAGCATTGCACTATATGCGTTAAATAAAAATATGAACAATATGAATGAACGCTCACAGTTCAGTACAGTTCATGTACAGAAAATCCAGCAAATTTTAAATGCAATTATGTCAGGGTACAGTGCTTCTATATACGCCTCCTCTAAAGAGCGCAGTGTTGCATAATCGGACTGTTACCTAAAATTCTGTTGAAGCCCTAGTACGAAACCGATTGGTAAGATTGGCCGTAGTGGATATGTAATACTGTACACTTCGACCAATGCATACATACATGCATACATACATACATACATACATACATACATACATCATACATACATACATACATACACACACACGCACACACACACACACACACACACACACACACACATATATATATATATATATATATATATATATATATATATATATATATATATATATTCCTACCCTTTTTTTGGAAAGTCAATGTTATAAGCTCAATGATTTACAATTTCTTTATTCGTGTTCAATTTCTCACGCTCATACAAGTCTGATGGAACCGGAAGAACAAATGGTTATCAAGGTATCTTAAGCTAATGTTGTTTATCCCCCAATTTAGCCATGATTGGCTAAGATGTTGCTGCCGTGACTATTTTATACATGTATCATGAAATACATTGTATTATGTATTCTTCCCTTTTAAGATTATATAGTTTAACTTGAGAAATATTTCTCTGTGTCCATCCTTTCTTCAAACTGCATAGTGTGGTTTAAACTACAAGCAATAACAACCAAATCGCTGTTATTTCTAGAAATACACGTAGACGCTCAGAGGGGCCATCGTTCATTACCCTGTAGAAGGTTCCTTAATGGCTGTGTATACCTAGGTTTGTTTGATTGAAGTGACTGCTGAAAACAGACATTCTATCTAAGAGTATTGTCTTTTTGTAAATTGGTTTCGAATATTGGCACAAGGCCAGCTATTTTGGGGGAGGAGGAGTAAGTCAATTACATCGATCACCAGTATTCAACTGGTATTTATTTCATTTCAATCTCTTATTCTTTCTTCTTTTTTTTTCTTTTTAAGCCTTGTACTTATTCTATCGTGGAGGCGCAATGGCCCAGTGGTTAGGGCAGCGGACTCACGGTGGGAGGATCGCGATTTCGATTCCCAGATCGGGCGTTATGTGTGTTTATTGAGCGGAAACACATAAAGCTCCACGAGGCTCCGGCATGGGATGGTGGCGACCCCTGTTGTACTCTTTCGCCCCAAATTTCTCTCACTCTTTATTCCTCTTTCTTGAGTAAAGCTGCGATAGACTGGCGTCCCGTCCAGCTGGGGGGCGGGTCACATACGCCATAGAAACCGGGAAAACGGGCCCATGAGCCTGGCTAGGCTTTAAAAGGGCGCATAAAAAATAAAAAAAAAAGTTATTCTTTCGTACTCCTTTGCCAAACCATTATGTTACAAAGACGCAAACAAACGGTGGTGCATCAGCCTGGCCGTAGCTCTGAGCTGAAACTATAGAAGAAAAAAAACGGTTGTAAAGCGGTGGTGGGGTACACACACACACACACACACACACGCACACACAAATATACGATGAGCTTCTTTCAGTTTCCAGCTACTGAATCCACTCACAAGGTTTGGATGGCCCGAAAATATAGTAGAAAATGTGTGTCGAATGTGCCACGAGGTGTGTTGGACCCGAAGCCATTTGACCGGGAAGCAAACGACGTTTTTCTTTCCGCACAGCCTCATCGTCAGATGGGCATTTTAGCATATTTCTGCTTCGTGTAGACCCACTTTACATAAAATGTTGTGTATTTTAATAGAACCGGACGGTCTCATACTGCTTTTAATGTAAATATTTATATTATACATCCCATTACGTACAGTTTTTAAACAGTTATTTCCTATTAGATTTACCTGAACTCTCTCGCTCACTATATCTCTCTCTTTCACCCCTTTGCATCTCTCTTTTAAATATCTTCCACCAAATTTCCATATTTCGATTATTTATCACTGAATGTAGTCTAGAAAGTGAAAAAAATGTGTTGATTATTTTTCCTAAATCTTGAATTTTATATCAGGCTGCCTTTTCATATTTGTTATTACTCTTTTGATGGTTTTAATTTCACCTGTATAAATAAGATACCATTCCAGGGTACATAGTTATCTACCCCGTCGACAATGTGTTAATACGCTGCAACGATCCGCATGCAGCGCGATAATAACATGTCTCTACCTATTTATTTAATACAATCTATCTATCTATCTATCTATCTATCTATCTATCTATGAAGAGGAAGTTGAGAGTAGAAAGGGAAGTCTTGTCTAGTGAATGCTTCAAAAAAAGATGGGTGAATGTAGCAAGGATGGCACGTGTGAACGACGGAGCCATCTTGAGCATAACCCTATGAACAAGAAAAAATAAATAAAACAAAAAGGCAAAAGAGAGTCACTTACTGTTATAGTTTCTTCAATGAGAATATTGACCAAGGTTACCGTGGTCTTTTCCGTAGGCTTTTCCTTCCACGGCTAAACCTAAACTGTCCTCCCCTCTTTTTACACGAGAACATTACTGTGTGATACACGATCCCTATTGATCGGCCTTTCCTTTTCTTTTTTTTCGATCCCTTTTGATCGAACTGCCCCTTTTCCCTTCCTACGATCCCTTTTGATCGACACCACCAATTTTTTTTTTTTTTTTTTTTTTTTTTTTTTTCCTTCCTTTCCCCCTTCCAAAAAGAAAAGCTCTACATTGTATTTGTCCCATCTTCGTTGAGCCCTGTGTGGCTAATAAAAGAAATGTATCTATCTATCTATCTATCTATCTATCTATCTGGCTGCCTGTCCATCCGTTTCATCTGTCTGTCTATCTATGTACGTACGTATGCATTCATGTATGTGTGTGTGTGTATATATATATATATATATAAGTGTGTATATATACACATACACACACACATACACACGCGCACACACGCACGCTCGCGTGCACACACACACACTCACACAAATACACGTATATTACAATTACAAACAGCGATTTGGTGTTATGTTTACATGTTTAATAAATACTCTGTAATTAAGATATGAAAATAGACGGCCATGATTTAATGACAAAGCCCTCAGCATCTAGTATTAGAAATGGACTCGACTAATTGATTACTTTCGACATTAATTACATTGTTGTTAGGACTTGATTACTCACCCCTACATGATGAGAACGAACAGGAAACTGTAGTGTTGCAATGGTATACACGTGACCAGGCTATGTCTGATATTGCACAGAAGTGCAAATTTCACCATCCGAAATAACCTAGTGAAGCAACAATACGGTTATGTTGTCCGTGCATATTAATTGGTGATGTGGCCATTCTGAATTAATTAATACGCAAAGCCAACGTATTTATTCATAAACAGATTCTATTGGTATCATAATAACAATGGAATGGGATTCTGCAGCTGTAGCCTCGTTTTGCTGCTACAATAAATATACAGCAATATATTGTCCTTAACAGTTGTGTTAGCAGAAGTATCAGTTTAGTGAATTGAAATCTGCTTTAAATTGAATTGTTTCTTGGTATATGATTACTGTAATTAATTCAATAACAGTTTCTCGCATTGGTATATGAACTACCACTTGAAAGAGTCAGCATGGAGCCAACAACGTCATCGGCTTAATGAGACATTTAGTAGTAGAATTATCTTGTTGCAGAAGATATGGACGGTTTTCGTATTATCAGAGCAAATTTAGTTTTCCCAGAATAATTTGCAAGTGTTTCTGAGTGTACAAGCTAAGTCGACACCGTGTTTTTTTCTTATAACTCTTTCATTCAAACATTAAAAGAAGTTTTAGCGCAAAATATGCTATCCACCAGCAAATGATTGACCACGGAGTCTGTTGATGAATATGTGAGATGTCTTCTGAAACATAACTTTGACTTTAATTTCATAAGTGTTGCAGTTAATGTGTACAGAGACAAAAATATTTGTGACATATTCGAAACATGGATGTCATCTTCTGTTAGTGAAGTTCGAATATAAACTTCATAATGTAGCTGAAGTGCGTAGAGAGGACATTCCGAAAAATGAAACCAATCAAACCTCTTGTGCAAAAGTATTATATTTGCAAGATCTTCTCATGATAGCACCGTCACAAATTTGCTTTTACTTCAAACAAATGTAAAGAAGACTAAGTGTGAGACACTTTTCAAAGATGTTTTGAATCCTCAAACCAGCAACGAGCTTCCCTGTTCCCGGTACGGAGCTTCCCTCTTTTTCGTTGACATGAGCTTTTTCAAGATTCTCTTAAACCGACTCGTTGAGGCGGACCTAAAATTTTAATCTCAGAATGAGTTATGCATAATCTAAAGTTGAAAACTAAAATCTATAATTTTGCTAAACCAATCAACGGAAAGCATAATACCGCCCATATTCCTTATATGTTACCTCATATTCACTGACGTTTGCATAGGTGTTATTGTTTTAGGGCAAACACCTATTAAAATTAAATTTCGTAGTTCACAACAGGATTTGGGCGCTTGGTATCTAACTCGCAAAAATCAGCCATGAAAGTTTCCTCTAGTCTATCACCACATATTTATTACACCTGTAATTACAGAATTCCGAACGTTCAACTCAGCTGATGACGTGTTTATTTGAACATAGGCGACAGATATAATCGAGCCAAGTGTCTCATTATTGTGAACACAAGTACGTGCTAACATTAACAACAAATGTATATAAGAAATCAATTATTTCGAAACTATGCATCAATTTTCCGCAAAACTCGCCCATGCTGCTTGACTAAGAACACTGAGTAAACAAAATATCATGACACAAGTAAGTAGTACGATCTGTTCACGGCGGGTAACACTGTTGCATTATTTTTCGATCATATATTTACCGTTGAGAAATAATTGTTTCTCTTTCTTCATTTTGGTCTTACAAATGCCATTGCGTATTTCCAATTAATTACAGACAATATTATTTTTGAAAATGACGTTTAAAAATGCATACAACTGTTTATGACATATTACAATATGTGATAAAACTAATGAGAGACATAGATATTTATCTAAATTCTTAACTCTTGCAATTACCTTTAATGTAACAATAGATATCGATAAAAAAAATATATAAAGTTTCTATTGACTCTGTCTATCTTGTAAGTTATCAAACTAACATTAATGAACTATGATGCAATCCCTTACATTTAGTGCACACACATATATGTGTGTGTGTATGTATATATATATGTACATATATATATGCATAAATATGTATGTATATGTATGCATATATATATATCTATATCATTATCCATCTATCTATCTATCTATCTGTCTATCTATCTATCTATCTATCTATCTATCTATCTATCTATCTATCTATCTATCTATCTATCTATCTATCTATCTATCTGTCTATCTATCTATCTATCTATCTATCTATCTATCTATCTATCTATCTATCTATCTATCTATCTATCTATCTATTAATACATACATATATATATATATATATATATATATATATATATATATATATATATATATATATATATATATATACTGTTATGGTAAATTCTATAAATATTAACAAGTGGAATTCAGCTTCACCATCGGCGATGTGGTAGCATCTCCAATCAGTATTAATTTTATGCGAACTTGGCATGCCAATATATATATATATATATATATGTGTGTGTGTGTGTGTGTGTGTGTGTGTGTGTGTGTGTGTGTGTGTGTGTGTGTGTGTCTGTGTGTGTATGAGAAAGTTGGTATGTGAAAGCACGTGGTTGGATGTATAAAAGATAATAAGAGTGAAAAAACTACAGAAGGCTTGTGTTACATGGTTAAAGTATATATTTAAATTATGTCAGAAAAATGTTATAAAATTTTTTTTTGGTATATAAACATTGTATTTGGAGAAATAACTGGTTTCGTGTTGTCTTTTCAAATTTCTCTACTTCATTGTAACATGTGTTCGCTTCAGACTTTCGCTCCAACATAAATTTCCGGATTATCCACACAAGGATTACTTTGCACGGATTTCTACACGGATATTTACCACTGGAATGAAACTACACTTCAAGTACTATTCTCTCTTTTTTCAGCACATCACACTCTTTACCACTTCATACTAAAAATATCCGCCTATGGATATAATAATAAATTACTTTATTTTTTCTGTCTCCGATGAAGGGAAGTACTGGATCTTCCGAGAAACAGCTGTAAGACTCTATCCATAAATACTCCTCCAACCTTACCTTCGCTCTCTTTATCTTTTTGTTTTTATATATTCACAAACACACACACACACACACACACACACACACACGCGCATATATATATGTATATATATATATATATATATATATATATATATATATATATATATATATATACATATGTATTCATATGCATATATATATATATATATATATATATATACATGCACACAAGTACACAACATACATGCATACATGTCTGCGAGTATGTGTGTCTATGTGTGTACTTATATTATTTATGAATTGCACATTCATAACTCATGTTCTATTAATGCTTAGCCATTTCATTCAGTCAAAAAGTCGATATCGCACTTTTAGTGTGATATCCTCAGTCTTACCGTGTTTATTTTTTTCCTCTGTGTACATCTGCCTAAATGTGTGTAGTATTTCTTGACTGTTTAGTGAATAGATAATAATGCAACCAGCGCTTAACTTATCAGCTGGTGGTTATTGCATTTCAAAATTATGTAGCGGTTGAACTACATACATACATATAATATATATATATATATATATATATATATATATATATATATATGTATGTATGTGTGTGTGTGTGTGTGTGTGTGTGTGTGTGTGTGTGTGTGTGTGTGTATGATATAATGAAAACGAATCAGATTATCGAAGGAAATATAAAAATCTGCGGTTAAATTTAGAAGAGAGAAGAATATTTAGCATTTTCGCTGATAAGAAAATTACTCCTGCTATGCTGTTGCATTACTATTGTTATAGCAATGGCGAATTTTGATAGCTGTTGGCGTTGATTTCGTTTGTAAGACGTTGTATTCCTTGCATAAAGCTCTTAGTTTATCGAGTCATTATGCTGTCTCCTGTGCTTGCTGAAACACCGAAAATAATAGCAATTAACTAATATTGGTATTTCTTCAGAGTATAATTATTTATATTTAACTATGATGTTAACAGTATTAAATGTGTTAGCACTAACTTAAGTCAGGTTTTTAAATAAATGGGTGCAGTATAAATTGGTAACTCTAAATGTTTGGCTTTTCAACACTATCATGTTTGAATTCCGAACGACGGCTGTCGCAGTCTACATACAGCAAGTTACAAATTGCAGGAATGAGCTACGAGAAAGTTTGAAGTGAGTTGTATGATCTGGTATTCATAATTATGGTGTACACGGATGCGACATTGAAGCATTTATTGGAAGCTCTACTGTAATTAGAAGTATTTAAATATTTCAAATCATCAACTCGTTGAAAGGTCGAAATAATTAATATATTAACATTTATAATAGTAATAATAATAATAATAATAATAATAATAATAATAATAATGATGATGATGATGATGATGATAATAATAATAATAACAACGACAACAACAACAGCAATAATAATACTAATAATAATAATGATGATGATGATGATGATGATGATGATAATAATAATAATAATAATACTACTACTAATAATAATAATATGAAATTGAATGCTTCCCATGAGTTATTCTATAGAAACAAAATATAAACATTATTTTAGTTAATTAATAATTATAAATAATCAATATTTGTTCCTAAAACATTTCATTTTAATTTAGAAAGTAATATTAATTAATATTGAACGTTCAGTTAATGTTTGATATTCACGATGCCTTTCTTTTTTCTAAAGAACGGAAGATTGTTAATGAACATATTAGTGACAATATTAAAACTTATTTCATTCATTTTCCCCATTTTAGTGAGATTAATTTTCTATTCTTTATGTTCAATTCATAAATGACTTGTCTTTTACTTTGACTTCTCTTTGTAAATATACCATAAGTAAAGCTACAATTACCATTATGTAATCTCCGTGAAAATTCGTTTTCCACAAAACACAAGAACAACTCATGTCATTTGAGGTGGAGATACAATTTAATATAACCAGTGCGTTTGGTAGTTCACATTTTCTAAATATACTGACCAGGAAACTATGAAAAGAAATAAAGATCTCGCTGAGATTTGAAATGTGACTCTAAATGTACAAAGCTGTAAGAAGCGTGTCACTTACACACACACACTCAAACACAAATACACACACACGTACACACACACACACACACCGTCACTTAAAAAATCCATGACTCCTGTGTCTATCAGAAACAGGTATTCGTATATTTGTCAATGAAGTGGGTCTATTAGTATTAATACGGCATAGTTTTAGAGTCCAGTTTCAGCCGACTTTACCAGTCAGTTTTGCACATGAGCGTTAGGGCAAAAAACTTACCCTGGCGTTTACCAGAAGGGTTCCGCTGAGATGGAACTACCAAACACTATTACATAAATATTGGTTTCAAATTTTGGCACAAGGCTAGCAAGTTCGGGAAAGGGATTAAGTCGGTTACATCGACCCCAGTGATCGATTGGTACTTATTTTATCGATCCCGAAAAGATAAAAGGCAAAGTCGACCTCGGCAGACATTGAACTCAGAATGTAAAGACGGACGAAATGCCGCTAAGCATTTTGTCCATCCTGCTAACGATTCTACTTGCTCACCGCGTTAACATTGCTTGAGTATTAATATACATGGGTGTATATGTACGTGCGTGTATGTGTGTGTACATGTATGCGTTGTAAAAAAAAGCTATTTCAAATAGCAGCAAGCCAATGCTTAGAACGCCATGTAAATCCATGTATATCCAAATTCCAATCGATTATTAACTCTCTCTCTCCTAAGCTCTCTCTCTCTCTCTCCTAAGCTCTCTCTCTCTCTCTCCTAAGCTCTCTCTCTCTCTCTCTCCTAAGCTCTCTCTCTCTCTCTCCTAAGCTCTCTCTCTCTCTCTCTCTTTCTCTCTCTCTCTCTCTCTCTCTCTCTCTCTCACACACACACACACACACACACACACACACACACACACACATATATATATATATAGATAGATAGATGCTATATATTCTATGTACACTTGACTCTACTTCGTTTTATAATTTTGCCTTGAATTTGACGTTTCTTAAAGCTGAAACTTAAAAGCACGGAGAATCAGGACCCTAAATTACACTTACGATACGTTACATTAAAATGGAATCTTTAGTTTTGCTGCAAAATAACTGCTCTCTCTAACAACCAATACAATCGATGCAGCTATGTATTGTGGTAATTTTGGAGTATTCCATGTAAATTATCACTGTATTATTAATATAAAGTATAGGGTGAGCTGGCAGAACGATGAGGACTCCGTACAAAATACTTTGTGGTATTTCGCCGGTCGCTACGTTCTGAGTTCAAATTCTGTTGAGGTCGACGATACCTTCATCCTTTCGGGCTCAGATAAATAAGTGTTGGTTAAAAAACAATCATCAACAAACCCCTTCCACAGAGGCCCATACCTTGGGGTCTCTCATAGAAAGGTTATTAATACAGAGTATGTTGAATTGATAAGATCGTATGTGATTGAAACAGCGGTGTTGTTAAGAAATCCGTTTCCAATGCACCCACCCGACATCGGATGTCTATTTGACTGCTCGTCACATTGGTACGTGTTTTCTTCTGCGTAATGAATAGTACATATTTGCTACCACACTTATTCAAAAAGCTGAGGACTTTCGTACGTGTATAGATACATACTTATGTATATTGACATATACACGCATATACATAAACACACAAACGTCGTCCTCGCTGTTTCACTTGTCCTAGTGTTTTAATTTATGCCATGTTAACTAATGATGAATGCGAATGACAAATGGTGCGTAAAGCCACGAAGTCAGTTTTCCCTACCTTTGATTAAGTTACCGCATATTAATCCGAGAGTAAAAGAGAAAATTTAGCTTACACTAACACGTTTCACTATTATGTTCTGCGGCTATTCTTATGTAGATAATCACAAAGGTAGGAACATAACGCACTTTGAATCTCAACCATTTGGGGATAAATTGATGATTAGAGTAAATAAAGACTTTATATAATTTGTTGTGTGTGAGTTTATATAATTTGTTCCGCTAGCACGCCTGGCGAAAATGCTTAGCAGTATTTCGTCTGTCTTTAAGTTTTGATTTCAAATTCCACCGAGGTCGACTTTGCCTTTCATCCCTTCGGGGTCGATAAATTAAGTACCAGTTGCGAATTGGGGTTGATCTAATTGCCTGGCCCCCTCCCCAAAAATTTCGAGTCCTGTGCCTAGAGTAGAAAAGAATTGTGTATCTCATTTTTATTATGCATATTCATTTTACTGGCGTTAAAGTATTCCATACGATCTGTGAGATTTGGTGTGGTAGAGTGAGAGAGTTTAAACGTATTTATTTAAAATACAGTAATAATTGTAGTTTGGAGGATAGTTCCTACTTAGTATATTACACAAATCTTTAGGTATATTTGTCGTAGCAACGCTTGTACATAATACGTGAAATCAAATTTCTCATTTTAATATTTCTACCTTTTCGTGTGTGGTATTAATTTTTATCGGAGTTGTATCATAATTACCCTTTGAGATTTTTAAGTGATGTATATTCGGCTTCATATATATATATACAGGAATGTCGCAGGAATGAAAGCAGCTATGTCGCATTCTTTTGGATTTGCACAACGTCTTAAGTGGAATGTGATTTTTGCTTTGCGTTCGGGGTCATAGCCATACAGGGACGATATAAAAAAGTTTCCAAAAATTTTGTTGTTTTCGACACTATCAAGGGGATTCTGCGCAGCTGAAACGCGATCATTTTGAGACTGTCACACTCTGCCTACAGACTCTACTTCAAAGCACTTTTATAATCAACGTGAGCGAGCGAGAACATTATAACTTGGAGTGCATGCGCCACGGAGTTCAAGGTCAATCTGTGCCAAGCAATTTTATTCTCCGCACTTTAGCTCCGTTACCATAGCAACAGACCTATTTTTGATCATAGTACATTTACATATATGATAGACATATATAGCTGTATACATACTTGCGTGTGTGTGTATGTATGTATGTATGTATGTATGTATATATATATAAATACATATATAAATATATATATATACATATATATACATATATATATATCTACACATATATATATATACATATATACACACATATATATATACACATATATATATACACACACCCATATATATATGCATATACGTATATGTCTGTTCATATATATATACATATATACACATATATGTATAGGTATATATACATTTATATATATATATACACATACACATATATGTGTAGATAAAGTATCTATCTATCTATCTATCTATCTATCTATCTATCTATCTATCTATCTATCTATATATATATACATATATATATATATGACGTTCGAAAGTTAGTGGACCAAAAGGATAACACCACATTGATGTATTTCTGCCTTCCAATTCACTTCCTCCAAGATACAGTATAAATAACGTTGTAATTCTTCCTCATTATTTTCCCAATCACAATAATTCTGCGAAATTTCATTCATCACGCTGACAGGAAGAAATCAGTAATCGACATATGCTACTTAGTGAACACCATTAACTATGATGCAAGGTTTAGTAATTTAACGAGCAATAGAATGACACAGGAAGGACAGTATCTTCGGTGAACAAACCTCTAAGTAGCCAACATAGCACTGAAAGTTTTGAAATTCTATATAGATCCATAAATGCCATGCCATGACAATTTTTATGGATTAATGATAGTGTGAAATATAGCTCATCAAGCGAATTTGTAACGTTCAACTCACTTTAGCACGCGGTTGGAGAAAACGACCTTCATAGTGTAATTTGTATATATTCTAGTAGATAACGCCTTTTCGTACACCTGCAGGGGGGCTGACCCATTTCCCTACCATATAACGACTGTCAGCTGAAACGAGATAAGAAATCTCTTACACGTATCACTGACAACAAGCGAGAATATATAAAGGGATAAAGAAACTGATCGCCGAATATATCCTATAAAGATAAAATCGGTTGCTACCAAAAGACAGATAAAAAGAAGTGAACGGCGTTTGATTATGTAAGGTAACCGCTTACATCTACCCCCCCCCCCCCACACCACACCAATGCCTGCCTTCATCTTCCTGACTTTCGATGTCATAAGTCTCGCGGCTTCTCAGTTTAAGATCAAAGCTCTTTCTAGTTTCCAGCCAGCATTTAATGTTCCTGGTATAATTCATAATTATCAATACATCAGTTTTGATAATAACACGACACTCGATATATTAGATAGCGTACTGCCTGGAAAGCCTTAATGTTCATTTCTCACTACAACATCCTATGAATAATAATGGTCTCAAAATTTTAGAAGTGAACATTAAATATATTAAGCAGATGAATGAGATTCGTACACATGCGCATTCACAAATTTGCGCTCAAATGCATCTGCAATCTCTCTCTGTCACACACAAACTATCTCTTTACATGTTTTCCATGCATTAATTTTTCCTTTGATTTTCTCTCTCCCTTCCGCTCTTTCTGTATATATATATATATATACATATATATATATATATATATTTATATATTTATATGTAGTAATCAAACGAATTTTGAGAGTCCGATTTTCACATTAAATTTTTGTATTCTTGCATTTTTACGAGCATTTTCATGTACACCTAATGACTGCGTAACGTTTCTTTATCATAAAGTGGAGCTAATTTTGGAATTTGAACGGAGTGCATTTAACAAATTACAGAGTATTGACGTACGAGCAGATTCAAGGGGAAATAACCTTTAAATTACTTTCAATTTTACAACAGTTTTAGGATGAACTTTGTTTTGAAATAAAATATTATTCATACAAAAACTATTATATTCTTTTTCGAATGGGTTCACAATATGTTTTTTTTACTCTTCTTGTTTAACAACATTCATGCCTTATCACAATTCTCAGGTCAATGTCCACGAAGTACCAAGAATAATTATCCAGTTAACGGTGTAATAATTCATTGAGAATAATCTCTAAATGATTATCAATATTGTCATAGTTTTCGAGTAAAGTAAAATTAAGAACTTAAATCAATATTAACATCATTATTTGTATTATTGTCAATTCAGAGCGGGTTTGGTGTTCGCAATAAAATTATGTATCTTGATCTTCTTCTAACTTCACTTGAGCTGTAAAGTTTGTAAAATGGAAATAAAAGCATTTTATTGCGGCATATTTATAAATGATATCTTACTCGGGCTTCACGGCTGTTTGGATCGCAAATGTTTTAACAATGCAATCGCGGACGTTTTGATAATGAATTTCCGGTTCAGTCAATATATATTTCTTCATGATACGCGCCTTTGATGCAGCATATCAAATTTCGGCTTTTATAGTTCGGAAATTCTCTTCTTCCGGTTTTTATCTTAATATACAGATCGGTATGTATTAATTACCATGTAATTTCATTGGGATATTTAAACATTATATCAATGCCGTTGGTCAAACTCTGCCTTTGGTTACAATTGCTTCAAGCCATTTTCTTGTCTTTGGCATTGAGCAAGTGTTCGATCAGTAATTAAATCTTTAACTTGTTACTTTGTATGTTTATTTCTTTATTGCCCACAAGGGGCTAAACCCAGAGGGGACAAACAAGGATAGACGAAGGGATTAAGTCGATTACATTGATCCCAGTGCATAACTGGTACTTACTTAATCAACACCGAAAGAATGAAAGGTAATGTCGACCTGGCGGAATTTGAACTCAGAACGTAACGGCAGACGAAATACCGCTAGGAATTTCGCCCGGCGTGCTAACGTTTCCGCCAGCTCGCCGCTTTGTTACTTTGTATATTGACAGGCAAGTTTGATTTCGCGACGTAAAAAAATGGTGACATGCACCGCGTGTTGCTATACCAAATATGGTATTCTGTTCTTGTGATCGTCTTTTTTTAGGTTCTATAGGTATTTGTTTTGCACGCTGCACATTTGTTTTGCATGCTGTGTTTTTGTTTTGTACGTTCTGTGCTATTTATTACACGTAGGTGTGAATATGTTTGTTTGAGTAGAAATCTTTTCTGTTGGGAAATTGTTTCTCCTCGGCGTCAACATCATCTACAACATCACAAATCATTCAAGTTCTATATATTCTAAATCCAGTATCATAGTTTTCTTGTCTTTGGTAAATATTTTGTTTTGAGAGTCACATTGTTTTTGCATAAACTGGAGCAAACATGCATCTAATTTATGAATAATTTTCTCATTGAGAAAGAATATGTATTCTGAAAGTTAAGTCTTGAAGCAAAAAAAATCTATGGTGAATCTATTAGGAAACCCGCTCTATGTTTTTCGACCTAATATTTCATTGTCGTTGCTTTTAAATCGTCTGTTGTATTGTGTTGCGATTTATTTCATCAAAATTAACAACGCATTTGGTTCTATTATTTATCGGTGATGAAATTCCAAAGTACTGCTTCTGCATTGGTTTAGTCTAAAGTGATGCTTCATGTGAGGGTTTCATTTAGAAATATGTTAAAACATTTGCGATCCTAACAGCCATGAAGTTCGAGTAAGATATTTAGAAATATGCTGTAATAAAATGCTTTTATTTCCATTTTACAAACTTTACAGCTCAGGTGAAGTTAGAGGAAGATCAAGATACAGAATGTTATTGCGAACACCAAACCCGCTCTGAATTGACAATAATACAAATAATGATGGCAATATTGATTTAAGTTCTTAATTTTACTTTACTCGGAAACTATGATAATATTGATAATCATTTAGAGATTATACTCAATGAATTATTACACTGTTAACTGGATAATTATTTTTGGTGCTACGTGGATATTGACCTGAGAATTATGATAAAGCATGAACGTTGTTAAAAAAGAAGAGTAAAAAAAAAACATATTGTGAACCCAGTTCATGTGGGGGGTTCCGTCCTCCAGCCGTTCAAAACTTTTGGAATCATCCCTTGCTGTTGCCTTCAACCATTGTTCTGCCGTTAGGATAATGTCGTGCGTTGGTCATATTTAGACTGGGTCATCGTTTTCGACTTTGCTGCGATGGCTGGCCCTATCATGAACAGTAGGTCCTCGACTCTACCGCTCGCAGAGTCAGGGAACCGAGCAAACCTTGTGCGTGTGAGTGTGTGAGTGTGTATGTTTTACGGATTTCATGGCCAATCGGATGCCAATCACTTGCACGTTGTATCACGGCATGCAGCTACGCATTAGAGCCAATGTCAAACGCACGGCCATTGAAAGTACATCCATTTATAGTTGCTTCACTAGATGCGTCTGTCGGTATACCTCTGTGCATCTGCATTCATTCGAATGAATATGGGTATCAAGCGGAGAGTCGCTCTAACTTTGAAAAAAATTAATCTATACGTCTTTGTATAATACACATATTTGCAATGGTAATCATATTATATAGAAACTGATTGATAGAGGATGGAATTGGAGAGAGTATTAATAAATTCAAATCAGCGATAGCTTTCAAGACTTATTTGAATATTAAGTAGATAACTATGTTAATCATATGTATGAAATGCATGAGTGGTATATAGATTGGAATTTAGGTATCCAATATTCCTAACGATATGTTACGGTACAACAG
The DNA here is from genome assembly GCF_046866305.1 of Octopus bimaculoides. Classification (NCBI taxonomy): domain Eukaryota; kingdom Metazoa; phylum Mollusca; class Cephalopoda; order Octopoda; family Octopodidae; genus Octopus; species Octopus bimaculoides. The sequence goes on along the minus strand of NC_142929.1, from coordinate 10,804,447 downwards.
ATATTTTGTGTGGTTTTTAAAATGGCTTTATTGCAGAAACCCAACGTAATCAAAAGTGTAGTTGCTTAAATGCCAACATCGAGGTAAAATAGTAAAATAGCTTCATCACTCAATCAGTGTTCATAGTGCTTTCGGAACTATCTAAAATAAGTTTCTTTTGATCTTTATATATACATATTTGCCATTTGCATAATTAAATCATTTCTATAATAACCCCCCCCCCCCCCATATTTTAAAGGAAATAGCAGACTCTTGAATCTTGCAATATAAATACTTTATTGTCAGTATTTTTCAGTTCGTCCTACTTGAATATTGTTTGTTAATGTGGACATGAACATCAGTGGTTCTCCACCGGGATTCATAAAAGATTTTGTTGTTAAAATTTATGTACAATAAATTGCTGACACCCCTACAATAGACCAAGTATTTGGACAATTTTGTTTTATGCAATTCCTAATAATATTTAATTATCAATATATAGTAGGGTTGTTTTTAAGCATAGAACGGCTACAAGGGCCAGTAGAGTAAGACAAGAATAACAAGATTACACAGGTATAAAATGGCTGAGCGCCACCGATGTAGATATATAGTTCTATTTTGTTTTGTCCAGCTCTATTGATTGTTCAATTGTTGTAGGTAGTCCCTTACAACTATTTTAAAAATAGATGCGCAGTTGGCTCGATCGGTCACTTGTTCTCCGAAGAGAGCAAGCACCTTTTTTTTGCTTCTCTGAGCATCTGCTAATACTTTACGTGTACCACGTAGTCGTGTTGTTGTTTTTTTGTGTCTGTTGTTGTTTTTTTTATGTACTATATGTATATATGTGCATATATATATATAGACAGACATGCAAATATATATATATATATATATATATATATATATATATATATATATATACATATATATATATATATACATACATATATATATATAAATATATATATATATATATATATATATATATATATATATATATATATATATATATATATATATATATATATATATATATATATACATATATATATATATAAATATATATATATCTGCATCTGTATCTACACACATACACCCACCTCAAACATACACACGCACATACACACACACACAAACACGCACGCATATGCATACACATACACAGAGACATATATATGTATACGTACAAATTCTACTTGATTTGTCTTAGCGAATAATATTCTCCCGTTTTCCAGACACAATCTATTGTATTAATTATTTTATTCCTATATGGCGTGGTTTGTTCATACTTTAATTTCGTATCTCCACTTAGAGTTAATACCAATTCGTTTCCGAATTATAACAAAATATGAATGAAAAGAAAAATGGAACCTGATACATAATTTATAATAATCGAAGCAAGTTACATTAAAGTACCACAACGCTATATAATCGTCCAAATATAACAAAACAGTAATTAGAACTTAATAATTAGAACAAATTCCAAATTTCTTTATTTGATGTTTTTCCAATATTTCATCTCTTCAACGTAGAAATATACCTAGTGTGTCCCATCGTTTGTATAGCGACACAAACGTTTTCACCATTGCATGTTTCGACAGATATACCTACGCACAGTTACTGATAATGTAAAATTACACTTTATCTGTATATATATATATATATATATATATATATATATATATATATATATATATATATATATATATATATATATATATATATATATATATATATATATATATATATATATATATATATATACATATATATATATATATATACATATATATATACGTATGTATATATATATACATATATATGTATAATGGACTAACTATACACATTCCCCAAACATATGTCGTCACAATCACTCACTTACTGACGTGGAAGCGCACAACTATTGCTGGACCATATTTATATAATATAATATAATATAATATAATATAATATAATATAATATAATACAAAATAAAATAATAAGGTATTTATATATAAGGTAAACAGAAAATGGAGAAATATTGATCAACAACAATTGATTAACATCGATTATTACTAATAATCGATGTTAGTCAATTGTCGTTGATCAATATTTGTCCATTTTCTGTTTACTTTAAATTTGATTCCTGATAAACCTATGTGTTTTTTTGTCACTTCCTTTATCCTATGAGCATAATATGCTGGCATATATATACCCAGGTTTAACACAGGTAATTATACCGGTAGTACAACAGATATTTTTATCCCATAGACAGTTATTCCAGCCTCTAAATCTACTAACCTTGTATATATATATATATATATATATATATATATATATATATATATATATATATATATATATATATATATATATATATGTATATATCTATAACATTTGAGGTGTTGACAGGATGGAGTTTACACTCCATCTTGTCAATAACTCAAATGTAAAATTCTCCAATGTAAAATTCTACCCTGAGTACAGAGGCGGGATTATTCGATAATGGATCCAAGTAACTAATCATAATTCCAGACCATCAAGCACCCAGAAACAGCTGTTGGACTCGTAAAACACTAATGTTATTTATATTCTGTAAGTCTGACTATTTTATATCCATGCACATGTACATATTTTTTTATTAAAGGTATTTAATATCCTGTGTAAATCGACATGCGGTAATTGCTTGTGATTTCATTTACAAAATATCACAAGAAGTTGCTAATCACGCAAGGGCTTTTTTTTTTTTGCATCTCTTTCAGATTTGAAGTCATTTCCTTGTAAAACGTTGTCTAATGCCTGGAAAACGTGATAGTCAGTTGGTGCAAGGTCTGGTGCAAGTTCAGTTCCTGTAACTTGACTATCGTTCTTTGTGCAACATTTGGTCGAGTATTACCTTGCAGGAGAATTGGCCTATCTCTATTGACAAATCTCGGTTGTTCAATTGCGAGTTCACTCATCATTTCATCCAGTTGGTTGATGTATACACCCGCTGTAATTGACTTACCAGGTCTCATGAAGCTGTAGTGGATGACACCAGCGCTGGACCACCAAACAGTCACCATTAGCTTTTTTTGGTGAACATTCTTTTTTGGATTGTGTTGTTGCACTTCGTCTCTATCCAACCACCGTGCAGAACGCTTGTTATTGTTGAAAAGATTCCATTTATCGCCACAGGTAACAATATGTTGCAAAAATGGTTCGCTTTTATGCTGTGACAAGAAGAGAAGCAAGTTTCAAGACCTCGTGTCATTTGATGCTCGTTCAGTTCGTATGGTACCCACATGTCCAACTTCTTCACGTTGCCGATTTGTTTCAGATGGTTCAATACAGTTGGAATCGAAGCATCAAACCTTGCTGCTACCTTTCGCGTAGTTTGAGATGTATCCGCTTCCACTACAGTTTCGGGCTCATCATTATTCACCTTGATCTCAAATCTACCACGGAGCTGAATTCCAAGAGTAAAGTCACCAGACCGGAACTTCTGAAACCATCGATGTACAGTGCGCTCATTCGCCACATCTTCACCAAATTCATGTTTGGAGCTCTTTGGGATGCATTGGATCCACAACGGAACTTATATTCATAAACAACACGAATTGTTTTCTATCCTTGGGTTCACAAAAATTCATTTACAAGCGAAAACTCACAATATAATTAGACACCATAAATTGCATTTCGAAAGTGATGATGTAACTCAATGATGTAAAGCAAAGAATTATCAGGATAAAACATTAGTGTTAACGAATGTCTAACTTGGTGCATAAGAAAATAGGACATTTCCTTCTTAATGATCTGATACATATATAGTTTTGGTATCTAACCAGTCGTATACCATTCGTGAACAGAAAGAAGTTTCTGCCTCCTTTTTTACTTTGCCTTATTACCTTACGTATTCGCCCCCCCCCCAAATGGCACATTTACGGGACATGAAGCCTTATATGCACCATTGGGAATAGTCATTGGTTTTGAGAAAGCAATATTCAAATCTTGCATGAAAGAAATACGAAAGGCAAATTTTCCACAATATATTCTTTGCGCAGTTCATAGTCAGGGACCAAAGTAAGAATATCCTGTTCAGGAAGAATATACTTTCTGTCTGTGTATGTTGGCATTCTTATTTGTATGTGTAGTTAAATTAATTAATACAGTGAAATTATTATGTGAGAGTAATATCTCCCATTTTGAATCACAAACGTTCATTATTTGGAAGACACTTGAATTCGAAGACTTAGCAGAAGGAATGTTCTTGGGCAACATGTTTTTCACAAAATATGCGGAATGTATAGAATGAAATTCTGTAGGGTTTGCCAAAACGTAACACTCCCACCACTCGATTAATTGGAAATGCATTGATTGTTTGCAGAAATACGTGTTTAGAGAGGCTGTAACTAAATAATCTGCGGTTTGGAGTGAAAGAAAAATAACAAAATAAAATATACGATGATGCTACACACAATACCAGGAGTGTTATTGAAACATTAATTATGAATTTGAAGAATTGATCATAACCTTTGCTTTTAACAATTGTTTAAAACGAATAAACTTAACATATTCTTTGTTATTTATTATGGCTGTGATTAAAATATAATTTGTCTCTGTATGAATGTTTTCATTTCAATTATTTGATCAACTGTGTTTTAGAATTATTTGATGGGCAAATTGCACGGAAAATAATGGCTCGATATATACTACATACACAGATACATACATATAAACATTAATAATAAAGATTACGAAAGTGTTTCAATATGCAATATCTCCCTTAATTTTGTTTTTAATTTAAAATATCATAGTATCATGCATGGCGTATATATAAATTAAATGCACGTTAGGTGTGAAAGACTGCATCTCTAAAATTACAGATAAGAAATTAATTGAAAATATAGTTGCGCAATGAGGATTGGCTTTCGACAGTGTTTCAATCAAGCTGGAATATATCTAATAGAATAAATGTACAAACAGGCAAAGAACTAGAATCAGGTGTCAGGATTACGATATTTACATATTTATACATTGCTATAAGTTGAGAGTAGAAATAAAGGCTAGAAGGGTTAGCCTCATGAGAGAGCAATAAAAGAGATATGTTGAGTAATGTCGTAGATAGTCCCTTCGATGTGCAGGTAGTCCCTTACGACTATTTCAAGAATAGATGCACAGTTGGCTCGATCGGTCACTTGTCCTCCGAAGACAGAAAGCATTTTAGTGGCAATCTGTTCCGTAAGTTACTTCAACGTATAAATATATGAATATCTTCGTCTGACCTGATACCAGTTGTTTCCATGCTTGTACTTTTGTTCTATTATACATATTTATTGTATGCTAAGCAAATGCAAACATTAGTGCATGTATGTATGTATGTATGTATGTATGTATGTATGTATGTGTTTATATATGCATATATAAATTTTAAATAATGAGGGTGATAAATTGAATATTAATTTGATTAACATCAATTTAAAACCAGTGGCCTAGCATATAGAAAAATCTGAAAATTCAGAAAAATTATATTACATACGTATAAAAAGGGATGACCACTAAGTGGACATCTATTATGCTAGAAATAGATCACCTACGATCTGACCACAAAGAAAAGATTGTTCTCAAGAATTGTAGGTGATCTATTTCTAGCATAATGGATGTCCACTTAGTGGTCATCTCTTCTTATACGTATGCATATATATGCATATATAGGTATATATAATACTTAAATAATTTGTATCTGTATATATAATACTTAAATAATTTGTATCTGTGTGTCGAACATGTGTGCATGTACGTCTATATGCTGATATACTAGCTGTTGGACCCGGCGTTGCTCGTGTTTTCCGTGTTGAAGTTAAGTCCACCTCTGACCTTGTATTGAAACCTTCTATTATCCATTAAGATGCTATATCTGGTTCGGCAGGAATTTTACCCGGTTAACGCTTTCAACATACTCCTACATACTGGACCGTCTGAAATCGCAGTCAATCTTGTGGGTGTACCTCGACCCGTTGAGAGTGATGTTTGTTTATTTCTCTCTCCTTAATGCCACCCTTTGTACAAAATTGTTCAATCTCAGCAAAATCGGAAGAAAAGTGTTAACGTTATGTCATAAAATAGAATCCATGTGACCATGTACATGAACATATCCCATTGACTATTAAATCCCAATACACTGTATGAATAATCGATGTTTCATATGTCGAAGTCTTTAATTTTATTCATGGGTCAATTTTCTTCAAACTCAGTTCATTATTTTATTGTGAGTGAAGTTTAATGATTTCTACCTTTCACCAGTTTAATTTTAATTCTATTACATGACTCGGACCATGCACTTTACCTAAATGTCAAATTTCATCAAAATCGGATGAATTCTACAAAAGTTACAGCATAAAATATTAATCCTATGGGTAACTATACAAACAGCCTATTGATTTCTTAAAATCTCCTGCTCACGCGCAATTATCGATTTTTGACAACTCTTCATGCTGGCATCAAATAATGGACGTGAACTGTAATCATGCATAAAATTTCTACAAAGTCGATAAGAATGTCTCTAAGGAAATGCTTATTTGCATTTGTGCCCTTTTCAAGCCCTTTTGAATTAAATAAGCACTTTTACCGTGTCCCCCACCACAAAATTTACCTGCATCTCAAATTTCATTAAAATCTGATAAAAAATATAAAAATTACAGCCAAAAATAAAATCCCTATGAGTATTTGCATGCAAAAGGCCTATTGATTTTATAAAACCATTGCTCAGGCGCAATTATCGATTTTGTGCCAACGCTCTATACTGACATCAACTCACTGACATGAGCTCCGCGCACTCATCGATTTTCATTTCATTGTTATGGGAATTTCCATTCAAACGCCCGATTGAGCTCACAAACATCGATGCCAATTAAGCATTTTCGGGTTTTTGAAAGGTTCCTCCCTTCTTTGAACGTCAGGGCATGTGATCTGCTTATGTGCAAAAAATTATTAAAACCGGTTGGACGGTGTGGGAGGAGTTAGAGTAACCCCAAACACACACACACAAAGAAAGATACCATTACACATTTATGTATATAGATGTTTGCGGAGACGTTTATGGGATGGTAACTGCTCAAAAACTGTCTACTTGACCAGACACTGAGCTGAAATCACTATTACAACGTACGTAACGTGGAACCTCTTTACGAATAAAAGCTAAATGCAATATGTGATGTTTATAACATTGATTGTTGCGAGGTGTATAAACATTGAACATTTCCGACCCAGGTCCTTTGACTGAACAAAAAGAATTAAAAGCATAGATGTTATACAGTTTTGTAGCTACTGTAGTAGATGTAGTCTCGCCCTCGCATTCAGATTACAAATTTTCATGCTTTGACAAGAGGTTGACACCTTTACATACGTGAAAATTCTTTTTGTATTCAACTTAAAAGACACTATCCTTTAACAATGGATTGAGATGCAGAAAATACCATAAATTGTGGTATAGAAAATATTCCATCTAGCGGGGAATTGGCTACTGTAGTTCCTCGAACAGTAGTAATCGAACGCAAATCATTTCGAGACTGTTGGTATGTTATGACCTGAGATAGATTAAACAGCGGAGATAGGTAAACTGTGCACAGAAGTACCAGTGATTCACATGTTAGTTTTAATGTTCTGTCATTTCTGAGAACGACAAGCTCTTAAGTGTTAACAGTGTGTTTGACTGAACGTTTAACAATTGTTTTGCAAACGAGGGAAACACCGAATACCAACCTCCGGCTTCTCAGTTCATTTTCCATTACCCTATCCACGCAACTATCCCCGTTGTATAAAAAAGGATTGCATACATGTTCGTAGTTATTTGATAAATACAAAGTCAGTCTCTTAATCCTGTTACAACATATTGTAATCCTTCTATTTGTGGCAAATTGCCAATTGTATATTACTTTCTAAATAATGAATAGATAATAATATATCATGTAACGTCGATTTCTTAACATATTGCAGCTTCTGGTTAGATTTGTAATTAGGAAAAATTTTCTCCGATAATTCATTTCAAAACGGCGTTTGCTTTGAATGTCATTGACGTGCATTTTTCAGCAATATGCTCAATTCTCCACTCTGCACAGATTCTAATAGACAGGCGCATAACAGATCTCGTGTAATCTGCAACATAATTGAAATGGTTTGTGTATGGCTGAGTTATATCAAGGCTAAGCGGATTAACGTTACTTTACAGCGTAAAAGTTATTTAATTTCTTTTCTTTTGCCTTTCACCTGATATGCTCGCCATGTAAAAGTAAATACCTAAATGCAATAAAGTAAAGAAACTGCCATAATACAACGTTATCAAAACTTGTATTTGTATAAAGATTTAGACTTTAATTATGGAAACGACAATGACCTTAACCCAACATTATAGCCTTTCCGTATAGAAATGTCGTTCATGAAACATGAATTTGCTGCACAGGCATTGGCTATGATCAGGTCTGTTACATAATCGCTTGCTGTTGTTTAACCTAAGGCCAACTCTGATCATGTCTACGACAAAAGGCATTGCTCATAGCAATATACTAGCTTATTTCGGGGGGAGGCTGGGTACATAAGGGTGTGCAAGGGTATATAAGACTAGATGTTCTGTCAATCCTTTTGAAAATGATGTGTGTCATTTGAACATCGTGTTGCTGTTATTTCGAATGAGCTGAAGAGCATTCTTTAGCTCGTGAACTACCCACCGGTTGCGGTTCTAGTGATTGGAATAATATATTAATTGATGCTGACGTTTCTGTCCTCACGTTTTGTTTTTGAGTAGTTTAAACAGTAGGAAGGTTAATGGTCTGAGTTTAGTAGCATAATATAGTATATTATAAAGTATATACAAATTGTTTGAGGGCAGATCTTTATGACGTTTTAGAATATGCTTTATTCTATCCAGTTTCGTAATTATAGGGATGAAGATTTTTGTATGTGGAACAACTCCTTCATGCTCTACCTTGTTCCTTGATATTTGTCTGTCGTTTACAGTGTTTTTTTCTGGTGTCAGACGGCATATGAAAGTTCCAAAATTTTCTCTTAATTACAATATATATACCTTTTGAGTATTAAATTTCTGTCTTATTTGTTATGCCTTGTGTTAACTGGATTTAGAAATTGTTAATAGGATTTCTTTGTCAATGTAGGTATACTGAAGTTAATACTGTACAGTAAATGATTTTACTCAGTAAGAGTTGTTCATACAGTTCTATATTTAAGAGATGAAGAATTATGTACATTATTTACAATATTTACATTTGACAGATATTTGTCCTCATCTTGTTTGTAGTTAACGGGCATATGTCGTAGGGGTTATGAGCGCGGGCTACTAACCCCAAGATTCCGAGTTCGATTCCAGGCAGTGATCTGAATAATAATAATAAAAATGATAATAATAATAATAATGATAATGATGATGATGATGATGATGATGATGATGATGATAATATCGAAACATACTTTTGGAATGAGAACCCAGGTTCGAAATTTCCCCAAGGTACCTGATGAAGGCTGGAGGGTATATCAGCCGAAACGTGGTGTTAACAATAAACAAGATGAGGACAAATATCTGTCAAATGTAAATAATGTAAATAATGTAAAGTGTTGTTCATATTCCAAATTCGTTTGACTGCACAACCGACATTCGTACACCTGTTGCTTTCTACGCTTTCATTTTCAATGGATTTCCAGGAAACCGCTGTGTGCGCTATCAAATATTATTTAATATGTGACAAAGAAATAACTATTCATTCGCTCTATGTCTATCGGATTCTTCAATAATCCTTTGATGTGTAAAAATACAAGATGTTATCAGAGATTTGGTTGAACACCTGTTTCTTCTGAATTGTTTGTCAAAATGTAAGATGAAATCTTTTTATTTTTTACTTGTTTCACTCAGTAGACTGCGGCCATACTGGGGCAACGACTTGAAGGTTTTTAGTCGAGCTAATCGACCTAAGCACTTATTTTTTAAAGCCAAGTACTTATTCCATCGGTCTCTATTACCCAACCGCTATATTACAGGAACGTAAAGACACGAACACTGGTTGTCAAGCAGTGGTGGGGTACACACACTCACACACACGCACATACATACATACATACATACATACATGCATACACACATGCATGCATACATATATGTTCGACGGGCTTCTTTCAATTTCCGTCTACCAAATTCATTAACAAAGCATAAGTCTATCCAAGGCTATAGTAGAAGACACTTATCTAAGATGTCATAGAGTGGGACTGACCTCGCAAGCATGTGACTAGGAAGCAAAGCCACCCTCACACTTACACCTGTCCAACTTACCCCACCCCACACCGGCACCTGTCCAACTATTTTCAAATAGTTTTCTTTTCCATCTTCGTTATCAATGTGATCATAAAGGTGCCGCTGAAAGTATTCAATTACGGATGGCATATCGATATGTCAGAATGGATATAATACAAATACAACCAATTATTTCGTTGAAGACAATGAAAAATTATTGCTGACTCTATTTAGGGCATTTTGATATGAAGCACAGAACAATTTGAACAATCCTTAAGTACATCAGGTAATATGTAGAACTTTGATTGCATAGCTAAATACGCATTTATTAATCAATGTTATTGTCTGGATTTTTGAATGGTAGCACAGCATGACCTATAGTAAGGATATTGAACATCTGGTGAAAGCGGCTAACGCAAAACTAAATTGTCCATGCGTGAATTTTGAAAAGAAATGTCTCAGAAGATTAATCTGCCTAAAGAGTTTATGACGATGAGGATGATGATGATGCTGGTGATGAATTACCTTGTATATCAATTTTTTTTGTTTTTGTTAGTTTTCTGTTATTCTTCGGTTTATTTACTCTGTTAAGTTTTGGTTTTGTTTCTTGTGGCGTAATTTTATTACTACTGCTGCGTAATCTGAAGCCAACCACGAATGAACAGAACAATTATTAAAGACTTTCTCGTCTTGATCATACTCCCTTTGCATCTACAACTGCATTATTTTATATAGCTTTCCACTTTTAAGATTATAAGCTCTGGTTTCAGCAATATTTCCAGCTGGTTACGTAACTAAGTCGAAGTTCCATAATTGGTGTTATATTCAAAAGTTTACTTTCTTTGTTATGAAAGGAGCTAAAGTAGTCACGAGTGGTGTTTGGGCATTTAGTTAAAAGCTGCAATGGTAGCTGTTGAAAGTTAGATTTTCTCCTGCTTCAACATCTACTTAATATTTCGCATTTGGTAGGCGGCGAGCTGGCAGAAACGTTAGCACGCCGCGCGAAATGCTAAGCGGTATTTCGTCTGTCTTTACGTTCTGAGTTCAAATTTGATCGAGGTCAACTTAGCCTTTCATCCTTTCGGGGATCGATAAATAAAGTACCAGTTGCGTACTGGTGTCGATCTAATCGACTGGCCCCTCGCCAAATATTTCGGGCCTTGTGCCTAGAGTAGAAAAGAATATTTCGCGTTTGGGAGGCGGCGAGCTTGCAGAAACATTAGCACGCAGGGCGAAATGCGTAGCGGTATTTCGTCTACCGATACGTTCTGAGCTCAAATTCCGCCGAGGTCGACTTTGCCTTTCATCTTTCTGAGGTCGATAAATTAATTACCAGTTACGCATGTAATGGGGTCGATGTAATCGATTTAATCCCTCTGTCTGTCCTTGTTTGTCCCCTCTGTGTTTGGCCCCTTGTGGGCAATAAAGAAATAAGAAAAGTTAGCACGCCGGACGTAATGCTTAGCGGTATTTCGTCTGTCTTTATGTTCTGAGTTAAAATTCCGCCGAGGTCAACTCTGCCTTTCATCCTATCGGGGTCAATAAATTAAGTACCAGTTGCTTACTGGTGTTCATCTAATCGATTGTCCCCCACCACTCCAAATATTTCGGCCCTTGTACCTAGAGTAGAAGAGAATATTTTGCGGACGTAGCTAAATAAATCTCTATGTATAAAAACTATTGCACTTCCTGCTTTCTCTATTATATGTTTTTTTTTCTCTGGCGTGGGTAACATTGTTTAGCTGATGTTGATTACAACTGATTTGCATTTATATTTTTAAAGATAAACACTATTATACTGCTACTATAATATTTCGTTTTATATTTCTGTGAGACTTATTCAAAATTTTCAGTCTAGCAGTCTTGTTTATCAAAACTTTCTTGGGGTGTATTGCATTAGAATCAGGTGTGAAAAATCATGATATTTTGCATTAAAGACAGGTTTTTAAAAAAATTCAGAGATAACTTACAAAATAACAGTATTTAAATATCATGTACAATGTTTATCAACAAAAGACTTTCTTTTTGAATATTGCTGCAGGCAATCTTATAACTAATAAAGTTTCACATACATACACACAAACACACACACAGACACACACACACACACACACACACACGCACACACACACACACACACACACACACACACACATTCACATATACATACATACATACATGCATGCATATATAGATACAGATACACACACACACACACACACACACACACATGTATATAGACATATCTATATAGATACATACGCGCATACATATATACATACATATATACATTCAGACATGCATGCATATATACATATATACAACTCTCTCTCTATATATATATACATATATATACATATATATATACATACATACACGCATACATATATACATATATACGTACATACAAATGTGTATATATATATATATATACATATATATAAATGTATATATATATATATAGATGTATATACTAACACACACACATAAAAGTATATATATATATATATATATATATATATATATATATATATATATATATATATATATATATGTATATGTATATGTATAACATTATATATAAAAATTTGTATGTGTGTATGTATATATATATATATTTATATATATATATTATTTATATATATCTTCACATATATGTGTATATGTACGTATATTTGAACGCGTGTGTGTATGTGTTTGTATCTGTGTTTGTGTGTGTGTGTGTGTGTGTGTTTCTATATTAAGGAAACAATGGTGTACGTGAAGCGGAGGTGTCGAAGTAGAAAAGAAAAAAAATAAATAAAAGGTGTAGATTCTTCGTTGTCGAATATAACCGGAGCGCCAGAAGCTGAAGGCTGTGAGTGGATGGTACCTGTGCGTGAGGGTGGGGGTGGGCTTCTGTTAGTACTGGTGTGAATGTATAGAGCGATGGGTGGGACTTAGCTTCTGTGTATGTGCGTTAATATTCCGTCGACGATGACGACTTTGCCTTTCATCCGTTCGGTGTTGATTAAATAAGTAACAGTGATGCACTGTCTGTCCTTGTTTGTCCCCTCCGTGTGCAGCCCACTGTGGGCAATAAAGAAATGAATATGTGTGTGGGTTCGAGGAGAGCTAAGATGTGGGTAGAAGAGATCATAGGCATGGTATGGGCGGAGGTACAAGGTGCTGGGGAGGCGTGAGGAAGTGGATGGGAACCAAAGTAACACACACAAACACACACAGACACACACACACATGCACACACAAAACACACACGCACACATACCCGCAAACGCATATGTATATATATATATATATATATATATATATATATATATATATATATATATATATATATATATATATATGTGTGTTACATATAATACATATGCAAACGTTCAGGGGCTTGAATATATTTGATACATATATAGGCATTCATTTATATACAGAAATCCCGCGCAATATCGCGGTTCACTTATCGCGCACTCAGTATATTGCGGATTTTTCTGGCTGATCCATGTAAATTTATATCGCGGACTCCTCAGTATATCGCAGGTTTCTGCGGCCGATAGGTATTAATATTTTTTAAGATTTTAATTATTTCTTTGGGAGATTTTGGGACGTAACGATAGTCGAGGGATTACTCTATGTATTTACAAAAACATCTATTTTTTTTCTATCTAGACATATAAAATACACATATATACTTACATACGTAGGCGTATACATAGTTTTCATCTATCTATCTATCTATCTATCTATCTATCTATCTATCTATCTATCTATCTATCTATCTATCTATCTATCTATCTCTTTCTCTCTCTCTCTCTCTCCATATATATATATATTTCTATGTAGGGCGAGAATTCATAAAAAAACAAAAGATGAAGACAGGTTGTATAGACAAAAAACAGATGCATTAGTTTAACTCTCGGGAAGTGAAAAAGTCTTTAACATTTCGAGCCTACGCTCTTCCACAGAAAGGAATACAGAAAGAAACAGGAGTATGTATGTATGTATGTGTGTATGTATGTATGTATGTATGTATGTATGTATGTATGTATGTATGATTGCGCGCATTCTCTCATACACACATAGATTCAGAGATGCATGAGGAAAGTAAATAAGTTTCAAGTGGTCTCAAGCAATTAATTATTCCACAAATTCAAATAATACACAAAACGCACCATTTCTCTTATGGGAGAATGTGAACATTAATTGTTCGTAAACAATGTTGAAGGCTTTCTACCTGCACGCTGCTATATAAGCTGCGTACGCTTACTATACAGGTGTTGTTTGCGTATTGTTCTGTGTTGAAAAGTGTCACGTATCGTAGCCCACGTAGTTAGATGCGCTTTGTTTCCTGCTCAAGGCGATTGACTTGAGCGTGGGTGGTGTGGAATAGAAGCATGGCGTGTTGGTGTACATACACACAAACAAACATTCACATATACATATGTTTGTGTGTGTGCATGTATGTAAATATGTATATAAAATGTGCGTCAGTTATTCGAGAGCTAAATGTTAAAATATGAAAACCTAATAGAAAAATAAATATATTTGTATAACATTTGGTACTCATATTCTTACATAGACACAGTAAGAGGCTATTCCGTAAAATCGGCACCAGCCGTGATTACTGCCTCCATATTTGTTTTAAAATGGTTTATGGGGTGATCGTTATTCATGTTGTACGTAATATCTCAAATACTAGACAACGAGTTCTTGATATCGTGGGCATGCTTTTTAGTCTCTCTCAAAGACGCTTCAGACGTTGTAGTCTAATGGCTTTAAATCACGGGAGTTAGGAGGTCAAATGTTATGATATTTGTCGGGCATGAACATTTGGGTCGTTCAGACTGTGCGAGAGGGAGCAGAGTGTTGTTAGAACACACAGGGCCTCCTCTGAACAACTGTCTCGATCCTGAGCATGGAAACCATCTCCACTGTCTCAATGTAGGCTACTGTATTGAACCTAAGACTGGGATAAAGGAACCCCAACACCATCACAAAAGATTTGAAGTTGGTGTGCACAAGAAACGGGAGTTCAGTGGAATAAGCACATAGCTATTTGTCATTCGACTTTTCCATTTTTCTGTCAGACAAAGTTCTCGTCTTGGAAGGAACAGAGCATGTCAGGCACTTCGGGGAGCTAGAGACCTCATGCGTGTCGAGCAGATCAAATGCTGCTTCCGGGTCTTGTCCTACATGAATTATTTTCTTCTATTAACAGGATTACTACTTGATGTCTTAGAGCACCATAAGTGAATCGATACATTGCGATGATTGTTAAGAGCCTTCAGTAACTTGTCGGTATGATGATCGTGACATTCTAGACAATTGGCTTTTCAGACAATGTCTGACCGTCAAGAATGACTTTTTTTTCTTTTCGTCACGGAAGACGCATTTCCGCCAAAGGCCAGCAGCTCTTTTCTGGCCTTGAACACAAAAGACCTGGTGACTTTTAAGAAGTTATTTTCTCAGATAGCTGACGCACTTTCTGCGTGTGTATATATATATATATATATATATATATATATATATATATATATATATATATATATATATATATATATAAATATATATATATATATATATATATATATATATATATGTATACACAAGCACACATACACACACGCACACACACACATATATAAATATACACGCATGCATGCATGTAAATATTGTTAGGTATATGTGTGTGTATATGTACATGCATGTATATGTATATATATATATATATATGTATATATATATATATATATATATATATATATATATATATATATATATATATATATATATATATGTCTTCAATCAGGAAAGAGAAGCAGGTCCAGGAATATAAACAATATCAAACATACACACGCATGTATATATAAATATATATATATATATATATATATATATATATATATATATATATATATATATATATATATATATATAAATATATATATAAATATATATATATATATATATATATATATATATATATATATATATATATATATATATATATATATATATATATATATATATATATATATATATATATATATATATATATATATATATGAATAAAAGCACACATTAATTACAGGACATCACCGACGAGTGAAAACTATGTAAACACACAAGAGAAAAGTACAGTATAAAATACCAAAAAGAAGATAACTGGTTCAGTAGTTGTCGGACTGCATTGCTCCCGATTTCGTGCTTTTAACGACAAGATTGGAAAACTTCTTAAGACAGCAGCATCCCGAAATTTAAAAAAACAAACAAAGAAAATGTGGAGAATCAGGGCTTCGAAGGAACACACAACTGCAGAGTAGACGTACCGGGTAAACCATCGATATATACATATATATATACGTATGTGTGTGTGTGTATGTGTGTGTATGTATATATATATATATATATATATATATATATATATATATATATATATATATATATATATATATATACATACATATATACATATATGTAATTTAATACCTGTTTTGTATGTATTCATTTTGTCTTAAGATTAGATGGTCTCATTTTTAAATAATAAAAAGGAAACTTCGAAGACATAGTCCCATGCGCACGCGCACGCAAGGCGAGAGAGATAGATAGAGATAGAGTGAGAGAGGGAGAGAGAGAGGGAGAGAGAGAGAGAGAAAGAGGGAGAGTGATTATTAGCGTTGTATGCAATGTCTGTTCGTTGTTCCGTTGTTATACTAATAAGAAAAAGTATTTCCTAATTTCTATGGAGTCTTTTAATTTAAAAGTCTCCATTATTTCATATTCTCTAGATTCGATTACTAGCATATGAGTTTATTAAATTATCGCGTAATTAGATAAGAGTAAATTAATTTCAGCTACTCTTCAGATACATTTTATTTGTTACCATGGCAACCAGTTTATGATATATGAAAGTGTGTCTATATATCTATGTCTGCGATAGATTAGATATCCTTCGCATGACATAAATAACCCGTGTGTGCGTGCGTACATGCGTGGGTATATTTGTGCGTGTGTGTTTGTGTGTGTGTGCGTGAGTATCTTCTACACTTATAGATTCTCATATTTTAAATCTTATATTTATATTTGAATGATTTGTATTTAAATTGTTTGGCGCTCAGACTTATTATGATAAGTCTCAGTGTGTTTCACGCGTGAATATTGTATTATACGAGATTTCATAGCATTACTATTTCTTTATTTGGCACTACAGTCACAACACAGAGGCGGACACTACAAGGACAGACAGAACACCACAATGGGGACAGAAAGTATAAAACGAACGAGAATGAGACGTTATATAAAAATGAAGAAATGAAATGGCTGCATGGGCCCCATTCCCATGCAGTACCATTTGAACGTTTATATACACTATTTACAATCGTTCAATTTTTGCATTGTTTTTTTTTTCTTAATCATCTTTTTTTTCTCTCTTTTTTTTTTTCCATGAAACACTTTTATTTTCTCTCTCTTTTTTTATTCCTTTTTTTCCTTTTTTTCCAACAAAACAATTTTACTTACTTTTTTTTCTTTTTAATACTTCATGAAAGGCTCCAAGTCTTTTAGCTGAACTACTGGTGATAGGAGTTCGAACTCCACCAACAATCCCGTCTCCGCACATGTCTTTGACTCTCTTGTATGTGTCTTTCTCGACCACAATGGCCTTCACGTTTTCGGAATATAAGAGATTTCATAGCACTACGTTTGTATCTTCAATTTTTGGTGAATATATTTCATCGAAACGACACAGGAATATTCGTTTCTGCTCTAGGCACAAGGCCCGAAATTTTAGGAGAGGAAGCCAGTCGATTAGATCAACCACAGTACACAACTGGTACTTAATGTATCGACCCCAAAATATGACCTCAGCCGAATTTGAATTCAGAACGTAACGGCAGACGAAATACCGCTTAGCATTTCACCCAGTGTGCTAACGTTTCTTATTTCTTTATTGCCCACAAGGGGCTAAACACAGGGGACAAACAAGGAGAAACAAACGGATTAAGTCGATAATATCGACCTCAGTACGTAACTGGTACTTATTTAATCGACCCCGAAAGGATGAAAGGCAAAGTCGACCTCGGTGGAATTTGAATTCAGAACGTAGTATCAGACGAAATGCTGCCAGGCATTTCGCCCGGCGTGCTAACGTTTCTGCCAGCTCGCCGCCTTAACGACATAAACATATGAGATGAAATACATGATTGATACTTACTAATGCCTAAGAAGGAAAGCGCCTCATCTGTTGAACAGTTTCTTCTGGCGTCTTTCTTTAATGTAGATGACAGTGTATTTATAAAGTAATCCCGTTAAGAGGTTCAAGGATTCTAGCTCTGAATGAATTTTAGACTTCCTATCCTCGAAAGCTGGTGACCATTGGTTACCACTCTACCTCGAAAATATTCGGAAGATTTGGAGCTCTATTTAGACTGATAAATAAGAAAAGACCTCACAGTTCTATATTTAAGGCATGAGGAATCATGTACATTATTTACATTATTTACATTCGACGGATATGTGTCCTCATCTTGTTTGTTGTTAACACAACGTTTCAGCTGATATACTCTCCAGCCTTCTTCAGGTGTCTTGGGGAAATTTCGAACCTGGGTTCTCATTCCTAAGGTATTTTTCGATGTTATTATTATTATTATTATTATTATTATTATTATTATTATTATTATTATTATTATTATTGTTGTTGTTGTTCAGGTCACTGCTTGGAATCGAACTCAGAATCTTGGGGTTAGTAGCCCACGCTCTTAACCACTTCACCATATGCCCAAGGGCATAATAATAATAATGATAATAACAATAATAATAATAATAACAATAGCAATAATAACAACAGCAACAACAACAACATCGAAAAATACCTTTGGAATGAACCCAAATTCGAAGAAGAATCTGTGTATGCAGACTGTAAGCCGGCTCTAAAACCGGTCCCACATGAATTTAAGAAACCTGTCTCAGTTCCCGTCTCACATGCTTCACTTGAAAATCTCGACACGTCCCACGATGAACCCCCTGACTCTGCTACTGTCGAAGAGAACGTAGTTGGTTCTAAGAAAAAATGAGCCAGGCTAGTTTAATCAAGAAGATTTGAACGATTTTGTAAGAGACCTAGCATTGTCAAAGGAGAGGGCAGAAGTTTTGAGATCCAAACTACAACAACGGAATCTCAAACAGCAAAGCGCGAAAATTTCTATTTTCCGCTCTCGCCATGAAGGCTTATCTGTGTTTTTCAAGCAAGAAAATAATGCTTGTTTCTGTATTGATGCTAATGCGCTCATGCAAAAACTAGACCCGAGCATGTGGCGAACGAATGGAGAATGTTTATAGACTCGAGTAAGGTCAGCCTCAAAGCTATATTGTTACATAATGGTAATGAAAAATCTTCCATTCCTGTGAGTCATATTGTCGGTTTGGAAGAAATTTATGAATCGATGGAACTCATTCTGAAAGGAATTAATTACTCAGTTCATAAGTGAAATGTTTGTGGTGATTTAAATGTAATCTCCCTCCTCGTAGGACTGCAGCTGGGATGTACCAAAAAATATGTGCTTCTTGTGTGTTTGGAACAGCCGCGACGACAGCAATCATTACACTGGCCTAAAAGAGATGAGCGCATAGTTGGTCGGTACAATGTGCAGCATATGCCACTGGTAGACCCGCAAAAGATTTTCCTTCCACCCCTTCACATCAAACTTGACTTCATGAAAAACTTTGTAAAAGCAATGACACACAATGGTTTTGGCTTTCCGTACCTAAGAGTAAAATTTGGTGCAGAGAAAAATGACACAAAACTGAAAGCAGGCATTTTCATTGAATCCGAGATCAGGAAATTGATATCTAATTCAGAGGTAAACTGAATCCAGTTGAGCTGATGGAATGGGATTTATTCGTGTTAGTTGTACAGAACTTTCTTGGAAAGCATAGTGCTGAAAACTATGCAGATTAAACAACATGCTAACAGCGTATGAAAGAATGGGATGCCGAATGTCTCTAAAAATGCACTTCTTGCATTCTCACCTCGATTCTTTTCCAACGAATTTTGGTCCCGTTGGTGATGAACATGGTGAGAGGTTCCACTAAGACATATCTGAGATGCAAACGAAGTATCAGGGCCAGTTCGATCCACACATGATGGGTGACTACCGCTGGTTCCCACAACAGGAGACTGGTAAACACATAAGCGCAAGAACAAGTGTCTCAAACACTTCTGAGCTGAGCATTTAAAACATTAAGTGAGTATTCTCTTAAAATAAATATACTACGTACCATTATATTATAATACTATTTGCCTTGAACATAAATCTACTATACACAGTACTAATATACTATTATAGTAATTATTTAACTTGAACTTAACTATTCCTGATTCTAATATATTATTAACATATAATTATGCGCATAACTCAAAGTCCTGACGTACTACAGCAATTCTGAGTTCAGATTCAGTATCAACGTATTCGGTTTAGTTTAGTACAGCACCATATGTCTGGGTAGCAGACGATAAAACTTTTTTGTTGCCCAGTGTAATAGTACACAAACACACATGAACACACAAACACAAACGCACACACATGCACATGCACGCATATATACACACATACACACGTGTACAATATATTGATGCAGTTTAAGCCTCTAGTTGCGTATATAAATACACCAATACTCAAGTTCGAATGTCAATGAAACAATAGTAAATTTATGTAATAAAACAGCTCGCTTGTTCTACACTCCTTGTTAATAATTGTGTGTGTGTGTGTGTGTGTGTGTGTGTGTGTGTGTGTGTGTGTGTGTGTGTGTGTGTGTGTGTGTGTGTGTGTGCATGTGTGTGTGCATGTATGTGTGTGTGTGTGTGTGTGTGTGTGTGTGTGTGTGTGTGTGTGTGTGATAATAACTAATTCGCATCTCGTATGTCTGTTGGTAGTTTTTTTTCCCCCGTTTTTGTCATGCCGGAGGGAAAACTGGTGGTGTTGAGTGAAGTGAATGAAAAGTGTGTTTAAAAAAAGTCAGCTAATAGACAAATACAAGTTTGACTGAGGGAGGGAGAGGGAGAGAGAGAGAGAGAGAGAGAGAGAGAGAGAGAGAGAGAGAGAGAGAGAAAGGGAGAGAAAGTTTTGAGTGTGTATGTGTGTGAAAGAGCGAGATAGAGAGAGAGAGAGAGAGAAGTAACGAGCAATTATCAGTTTGCGTGACAGGCAAGCATGCGACACAACAGTGAAATATAAGGTGATATGGAGAAAAAAGTGAAAGTGTAAAAGATAGTCCGAGCAACAAAGCAGAGTTTGAGGAAGGAAGATAAAATTGTTCGACAGAGAGGAGAATAAGAATTGTAATGTGAGGCGTTGTAAGCAATGGTGTTGTAAAGAGAAATATAGAGACAGAAAGAGAGGGGAGAGAGAAACAACGGGAGAAATTTGTGTATGTTATCAATATTTATGCCTCGGAAAACGTTGGGGGACAAAGATAAGACGTGAAGAAATATTTTGAATGAGAGAAAAATAGAAATATATAACGCTTAAGGGAAAGAGATGAAATAACGATTCAGTAAGATTACGGTTTCCAGTTCAGGCACAAGGTCAGCAGATTGTTAGGTTAAGGATTTAGTCGATACCATCGAGTTTAGTATATTGTTAGTATTATAATTTATCGACGCTTTGGGGTCGATAAATTACTAATAAAAGGACAGAAATAAACGTTTAACGCCCCTTCGACAGTCACTAAACGGGATCACAAAATTGGTTAATTTTTCTGAATTACTAGAAATTCTTCTTAATGTTTTAAATGCTATACTTCCTTTATATGCAATTATTACTTTTTTTTATACTAAAGAGGATCATAAAATCTAAACATGCAAAGGTTTCATTTCTACATGTTTAAAATTTCTTAACGCTTTTGCACCAACTGAGGACTCGATTTTCTGCGTGTCTCTTATTTTATCTTCTTTTTTCTTATTCTTATTCTTTTTAACTACTCACTGTCAGTCACTGGATTGGCAGATAACTGCAGCGTCAAACAAAATACTTAGCAATATTCCGCATACGTTTTTAGTTTCATTCCGACGAAGGTTAACGTCGTATTATACTTTAGAGACATTTAGAAATAATAGTATTTCTATTTTTGAAAACCAGTGGATGTGCTCGACTGAGTATATATAAAAAAAAACCTCGAACAGACAGTCAACGGCGAAGCTTGGTGGGTTCGGTTACTCGACATTGATAAGGGGCAAATACTCAGAAACTAGTCTGTGGACATTCAACTAGCAAGGGAAGCTGATTATAGCCCTGTTCGAAGGCTGTAATGAACACAAGATTGTGTGTTACATAGCTAGCTAGAGGCGATAGCCTCTTGGAGCTAATCAGCGGCAGCATTCGTCCTATTTTTCTGGACTTTCATGTTAGCTTGTTGATGACTACACACACACACACACACACACACACACACACACACACATACACACACATACACACACACACACACACACACACACACAAATATATATATATATATATATATATATAAGAGCTAACGCGCTATAATGTGGTAGTTAACGCATATGAATGAAACACACACATTTATATGTATGTATGCATGGTATCAAATTAGCGAAGGTGTTTGTTAGAGTGCATGTGAAAGCGTGTGTGAGATTACCAACAAGGATCAAAGCATTGAATGTTTAAAAACAAATCGTCTGAGACCCAGCGAAAGGAGCAATAAGCTCTAGACGGCTTGAAGCAAATAGCTGAATATTTTGGTTAATTACATTGAATATTAGCGCAACAGATGACAGGAAAGTAGGTGAGTCTGGAGTCAAAAGCACTCTTTTCCACTTGTTACACATAAACACATTCATAAACACACACATTTGAAGCTAAAGATTAATTCCATTATGCCTCGTGTCTCTAGCTGCTTCTTCGCTTTTTAAGGCGATTGTTATTCCCAATGGGTTTAGAATTTATTAACTTGTATTTGACGAGCTCTTGGCAATGTAATGTGTTAAGTCTAAATATAAATTAACAACAGTCACAAGATTTTTCGTTAATATAAAGGTATTTTTTCATATGCCTTCATTTAACTACGATATATCATCTCTTACTACAGGGGCATATTTTAATATTTCGTTTAGCAGAAGAAGTATATTTTTCGTTGTGTCGGTGTTCAGCAACTGTTTTCAACCACGTTTCTTATATATTACAGATTTATAAATTTAGAAAGTAGAAATTAGGTTTTTTCGCGCTTTTTTTTTCTAATAGAGTATGGTTGTTTACACTTGTTGTCTTTGTACTCCTTATTATTTTCACTTCAATGACTGCTCATATTTCTGTTTATATCCGACGTTACTTTTACCGCCAAAAGTGCATTGTACCATACCTTATTTTCATTTTGTTGTTATTGTTTATAAAATATGGTATCTGTTGCGAGAGATGGTTTCGTTCAACAACGTAGAGCGCTCAGCCAGAATTTGCTAGGTATAATGTTCGATTCTCTGTAGAAGTTGTTGACCACATTCTCCTGTCTATAAGGGTATTTTTACACGGTTTTCTAAAGGTACTTCACAGCAATTCCTCTTGCGTTCGAGATTTCCTTCATTTCTAAAACGAAAAATATACTTATATATACCAACTCACACGACGCTTCAAGATCTTTTTATGAAAATCTTTACACACACACAGATACACACACGCTACCGCGCGCACATGTAGTGTCTCACACATAAAAATATCTAAACGTGTGCATATGAATGGATACTCCCACATGTATGTTTGTGTGCGCGTATAAGTCATTGTACCGATAGCCTTGTCAACAAAGTGTTTATTTTGTTTTATGTCCATTACTTAATGTCCTGTCCATCAACAACAGACCTTCGTTTGGTTACCTATATGCCAAGTGTTGGAAGTGGTTAAAGCAAGACTAATGTTACTAATATTTAACTTTAAACACTTTTACACTTTCTTACAGATCTGGTCCATGTATATGTTGTATTTCGTTCGTACGTGAAAACACACCTACATATATACACACATACATAGATGATTGCATACATACATATATATATATATATATATGTACATACACACATGCATACCACAGATAGATAGATAGATAGATAGATAGATAGAGAGAGAGAGATAGAGAGAGAGAGAGAGAGAGAGAGAGAGAGAGAGAGAGAGAGAGAGAGAGAGAGAGAGAGTGATACATACACACAGGTTTGTCTGCGTGTGCGTGGTTGATGCACATAGGGGTTAAAATTTCCTAATGAATCACGGTTTACAGTGTTTTATTACTGCACATGAGCGCAGTCGATTCACACTTCTAGTCACAACGTTTACGAGAGAACAGCTACTGATCACAAAATCAGACAATTGTTAATATATGCATGCAAGCTCACACACACACACACACACACACACACACTTTACACAGAAAGAAAGAAACCTTTTTATCATTCAGCAATTTGCTAATGCTCAATGAACAACATGAAAAGATCTATGAATTTATTCTGATTGATATTATTCATTATTAGCATGAAATTCCGAAGCACATTAAAAAATTCTGTTTACATTTAGTCAACTCCAATGCAAACTCGAAGTAATCAAGCAACTGAATACTTTTGAAAAAGTACGTCTACCAAATTCCTTTCAAAATGTGCATTATTAAAAACTCGTGGATTCATTTGTTAATATCCATGAACACAGGCAGGCCCATGCGTACACACATACACACATACATACTTGCTGGTGTGGCAAATCGATTGGTAAGATCAGAAGCCAAGCCTCTCCCTCACAAAAGTCACATAGTACCATCTCAAAATAGAGGGTATATCAAAATATTTAGACTCAGGTTTTGGCAAAA
>NC_142929.1:10766862-10774362 GCF_046866305.1 Octopus bimaculoides | reverse complement strand
AGGTAATAAGAATAGGTAAACAGAATTTGATTAATAAATGATTAAATTGAATATAAATGATAGAGGAAATTTCAATATATATGGTAAGAATGTAATATACTTTTATAAGGTATAAATAAATTTAAGAAAATTTTATATATACAAGTACACACGCATATATATATATATATATATATATATATATATATATATATATATATATATATATATATATATATATATACATACGCATCCATTCATTCGTCCGTACGTCCATATATATGTACACAGAGATATTCGTATATACCTACACACATATATACATCTACACGCACACACATTTCTACGCAGATACGTGTATACAAACACGCATATATACGCATAATTGCGAATACATTAATACGTATACGCACAAATATATACACCTATATATATATATATATATATATATATATATATATATATATATATATATATGTGTGTGTGTGTGTGTGTGTGTGTGTGTGTGTGTGTGTGTGTGTGTGTGTGTATAATCAAAATAAGCAACAAGATATCAAGTAGTGATGTAGTACGACCGTTTCGAGCGTATCCATTTAATTGAACAATGCAATCACTACATCAATTTAAATGCACAAAGCAGATGATGATAGCCCTGCATTTAAATTGATGTAATGATTGCATTGTTCAATTAAATGAAGCCACTAACGGTACGGTTATTTCTAGCACCAGCAAGTGATAACTCCTTTTACATTTGTTTAGTATAATGCTAGTACAATATTTTATTTCAGCATGGTATGTTGTATTTTTTAAAAATATATATGGTATATTTTATGTTTAAGAGAAATCTAATGGTTACCTCAGCTATTTCTAGTTTACATAAAAGTTGCTTGCACTATTTAATAGCAAATTAGTTCCTCCATAATAGTAAAGTAGATACTCTGGCACACTTGTCAAGAATAAACTTTATGGCAGTTTCGAAATACTTAGGCTTTGCAATTTGCAGATTAAATTCTGACGATTTATCTGAGCTGTTACATACTTACGTAAGAGATTATTTCTTTCCGCTCCTTTGCCCTTTAGTGCAAACTTCCCTACAGTGAAGCCTGTAGTTTTGTACATGACGTTGAAGCAACGAAACAAATCGTTCGTAGTACAGGAGTCTGTTCTTGAAATATTCTTCGAATTATATTCATATTTCGAAGGATATCACCGTTGCAGTGATTCAAAATGGCATATTTTCATCCGAGTATAGTAATTCCTATAGTTTCAGAAACCAGTGTTGTTAATTTTGAAAATAATAATCGATTCCAGTATCAACGATTAGATACACTGTCTTTATATAATCGATCCATGTGATACTTACGTTTGGTTTTCTAGAAGAATCTTTTAATATTCTTTTGAGGTTTATGAAACGTAATAAATCTTGAGATCTATAACAAGCAAAACGATTTCAATAAGAAGGAATTACATAGATGTTCGGATTTGCATAATTACTTTTTCTGTATCAGTTTTGCACGATTAAGTCAATTATTGAGGTTAATGCATCGATATGTATTCTTATTATTCAAATTTAGAAAATATTTAAAAAGTTATGTAATTATTTTATAATATTTAAGATTATAATTAAGACGGCCAGTGACATTTCGTCTGTATCAACGTTACGAGGACAAATTCTGCCGAGGTTGACTTTACATTTCATCATTTTGGAGTCGATAAAATAAGTACCATTTGAGTACTGGGGTCGATATAATCGACTTGTTTCCTCCTGTGCAATTCTGGCCTTGTGCCAGAAATTTTAAATCAATATCTAAGATTATAATTAGCTTTATATTTGAAAAAATAATAATTATCCAGTGAGCTAAGGATTTTGTTATTTGCAATTGATTGACAACTACATTAGTCTCCAGATAATCAATATGCTCTTATTGTGTTAACCTTCTAAATTTTACTATATTCATGTTTGTTGAGTTTTGTAATATATTCTAGGTTTTATATCCATGTGTTATTTTACAGTTTTCTTTTCACATTTTCTGCAAAATTTTAGAAGTTGTTAATTTCGAAGCGGTGTATTCTTGATGTGTAATTTTGTTTAACAACCGATAAGGAATATACTTGGATACACCAAAAGTTTATTGCGGGAATTATTCCCACCAGATATATTCCAATTCCCGGCCGTTGCATTTACTGACGTAGAAAGAATAAAATGTCATATCTAATAATATGATAAAATCTTTGCAGTACAAATTATGTGTTCTTGTAGTCATCATTTTGATAAAATTTTGTTTAGAAAATTCAGTTAAGTTCATGTATAATTTTAAATTTTACAAAGCCTTGCATTTTGTTTATATATTTCTTTCCCGTACGTATTTCTGACTTGATTTTGTGCTATGTTTTTATATTTATTTTTCTGTCTCACCCCGGATAATATTATTTTCCATTTCTATGTCTAGAACAGTTCTGTTGTTTGTCGCTTCACTTTTACTCGTATTGATTGCAGCTCAGGAAATTACGCAGACAGTTGCGTACATTAAGACATTTATAATCAGACACAATTACGTCATTCTTCTACCATGTTATATATATATATATATATATATATATATATATATATATATATATATATATATATATATATATATATATATATATATATATATATATATATACATATATATATATATATCAAACACATTTGCATTATTTTACTAATAGTCTATTTTAAAGATTTCATTTGTAATTTGTCAGGATTTCAAGTGAATTTTAGTTTTCTTGATTCTATTCCATATTTTGTTAATATATTTTCTTTTGGTAATTATTTGTCATTCAATATATAATTAAGTCTGGTCGAGAAATAATAGCCACTAGGTGATTATTTTGGTAATCTTCACACTGGTTTCGGTGTTTGGAATGCAGCCATGCTGAAACGCAACCTTCAAGCATCGTAAGTCGAATATATCGATCTGAGTAATCTGTTTGCTATTTCTTTTATTGACCTCAGGCACAGACAAAAGACAACGTGAAGCAGGCTTTTAGAAAGTCAGTGAATACAGATCGAAATTCCAAATAATATATTCCTTCAACTGTAGAATTCGCTACAAAAACGTCCTATAATCAGACATAGACACATTCATTTTGAGTATGTGTGTGCGGGTTTGTGTATGCCTTTGCTTCTTTGTGAATAAAAGATTCATAAGTTTACTATTGTAGGCGCAGGAGTGGCTGTGTGGTAAGTAGCTTGCTTGCCAACCACACGGTTCTGGGTTCAGTCCCACTACGTGGCACCTTGGGCAAGTGTCTTCTACTATAGCTTCGGGCCGACTAAAGCCTTGTTAGTGGATTTGGTAGACGGAAACTGAAAGAAGCCCATCGTATATATATATGTATGTATGTATATATATATATATATATATATATATATATATATGTGTGTGTGTGTGTGTGTGTGTGTGTGTGTGTATGTTTTTGCGCCTGAGAATGTCCCCCCACCAACATCGCTTGACAATCGATGCTGGTGTGTTTACGTCCCCGTAACTTAGCGGTTCGGCAAAAGAGACCGATAGAATAAATACTAGGCTTACAAAGAATAAGTCCTGGGGTCGATTCGCTCGACTAAAGGCGGTGCTCCAGCACGGCTGCAGTCAAATGACTGGAGCAAGTAAAAGAGTAAAGAGTATTGTGTCGGTTAATCAATTTGCATATTTTAATTTTCAATCCCAAATAATATCGCTTTGATGCAAATCCATAACTAACTCGATATCTCTTCTCTCTCAGTCGAAGTTGCACGAACACAACTAGTTACCTCCCATTATATATAACCAGCTAGATAAACTGCTCAATTATGAATGAGCTGATGAGAAAACATTAATTTGTCAAAATTATGCAAGATCCTAGAATTTTCACATATTTGTTTGTATGGAATATCTCTTCTTCAATTCCGTGTCATTTCTATTGCAAAGATTACTAACGCATTTCTGAAACTGCTAACTATTAGATTACTGAACACTAGATTTATCTCCGTTCTGTACGAAGTAAGATGTGTTCTTGACAGGACTGGCATATCTGTACACACGCACGCGCGCGAACGCACACACATATAGACTCACACGCGCGCGCGCTTGTACATATATGTATATCTGATGAGGTTATATATTATTTGCCATTTGGCTCTTGAGGAAGGACGCTCAACTTGGCTTAACAATTTCATCGTAACCTGTTGCATGATACACACCTATGACCTCATGTGCAAATTGCGCATTGATATGTTTATAATGATATTTATCTGCCTTTCTACTTCACTGTATATATATCGTAACATATAGTTATCAACCAAGTGTGGCGTCCTGTACTGGACTGTGCTACTGACGTTTATTGCCCCAGGAAGACATCTCTTCCAGCTTGCTAACGACACATTCTGTGTCCGATTAGTATTTGCGAGGGGTGGTCATCTCTCCCATCTCTAGCCTTACACGATACACACGGACTCGAGTTTCTGGGTGGTTTACCCGTGCTCGGTGTGTGTTAATCACCAGCTAATTATGAAAACTCATTCCACTTTCAAAATACTACATGCTTTTTCCGGCGACAAACTGTCGCTGATCTCGAAAAAAGATAAATAAACTATATTAAATCTCTGAGCGAAATATAAACAGTAGAGGACGGGTAACCACCAAGAAACTCGAGTCTGTGTGTATCAAGTAAGGCTAGAGATGGGAACTATGACCTCCCCTTGCAAATATTAACCGGACACAGAATGTGTATCGTCAGGCAGCTGGAAGAAATGTCTTCCTGAGGCTATAAACTTTAGTAGCACTGACCTCTATAGGACACCACACATGTTTGGCAATTATATGTTAAGTAGTTAAGGAACGGCACAAAGTACTGCAGTCCCCTCAGTCTGGTCTCAGTAAGACCTATTACATCTAACTGATGTGACTTGAGATCGTTTAGGAAGCAAGCTTGCTTCCAATCCGATTTCAGGCCACGCATCTTTATACATCCTAAATTAAGCGAGCACATGATTGATGTTTACGTTTTTTTAAATGTGTTCCGGCCAGGAACACTTCTGCAGCAGTGGTTGGTGAGTTGATTGTTAGTTTTCTGTACATTTTTTCAGAGTGGTTTCTTACCCAAAGACTAACGTCTCATCGTAAGTTTTTTTTCTTTAAGTAGTCATAATTTTCTCTATATAATATGAAAAGTTCTGTTTTTGGGGTGTCTGTGTTATCTGGTGGTTTGAATGTTTTTGTCATTTTCTGCTTTGCTATCATTAAAAAAAAAAATTGTTTTTGTTATAAATAGCCGTTATGTCCATGTGAGGTGGGAGGGTTGGGTTGTGAATGTGCAGGTGTTTCTGTGGGGGCGTGGTTTGAGTCTTTTCTTTTTCTCTTTTTTTCTCCTCACGTGCTCCCACTTTCTGTCTTTTGTCTCTCTCTCTATAGTGTCTCGAATAGATATAACCTCTGCTTTGTTTTTGCTTTGTTGGTTTTTCGCCGACGTTGTAGATGTTTCTAGTTTCGTCAGCCGTGGTTGAGGTGCTGCTGATTCTGTCGCTGGTGCAACCTCTGCTGACTTCTTCTTCGGTGGGTGGGTAGGTCGGGGGTCTTCTTTTTCTGGCGCCGGTGGTGGCTCTCATTCAGCCCTAATGTGCCCTTTTTGACCACATTTATAGTATCTGGGCTTCCTGCCTTCCACGTTTACCCCCAACCTCGTCTCCCCCCACCGAAATAATATCGATTATTTTTTCTAGGTCTTCTGGTACGGCCTGAATTATTAACTCTAAGGTCTGTCATACCCAGTTCTGTTATTTCTCCCCACAAGCCCATTTATATAGCTCCAATACGCCAAACAAAATCTATTTCCGGTGGTGTTTCTCCTCCCCCACCCTTACTTTGGAAGATCGTCTACCAAGAATGTGGGCAGGAGAGCCTTCTCGGCTGTTTTCAATGAGTTCGTTGAATATTGCTTAGTTTTTTTCTTTGGTTCAAAAACGCACCTCCATTGCGCCGTATCGCTTTCTCATTGTTATGTAGGTAATATCCATCCAAATAGGGCGAATGTATTTCTCTACTGCTTCTTTAGTCGCTTGTTCTATTCTTTTTGTTTTCACTGACACTGTTTTATAAATCACAGTTCTCCTTGCTGCATCCTGTATAACTTCACCGAGCGGTGAACCTTTCACCTCGTTACCCTCTTATCGTAGTATATACTTGTGTCTGCCCGGTTCAAAGCAGACGTTTTCTTTTGCCACGCTGGCAGCCGACGCGACGTTTACGTTTCTCTCCGCGTTTTCTTCTTTTCCGCTTTGCTCTGCTTTCTTCTCTCTATTCCTTTCTTTTATTCCGCCTTCCACGAGGTCATGTTCTAAACAACACGCTATTAGCGTTTCTTCGTCACTGGACAAGTTATTCATGGTTCACTCAAAAGTTCTTAAACGTTGAAGTTCTACCATCCCCCTTCCAGGAAGGCGGAATGTATCGCGGATCTATTTTAAAACGGGGGCCACATTTTTCATTATTGTTTTACGTAGTGTTTTTGGTACCGAAAGACTTTCAAACTTCGTATACTTATCTATTTTGTGTTATAGAACAGAAAAATATTTTTGTATTCGAATTTATTTCATGTAAAAAATTGTCTTATTTCGATAATTTCAACCAATCACTGACAAGTATTCAGTTGTTTATATTTACTCCTTTGGCTGATTAAGCGATGTAAAGCGTATTTAATCTCCATACCTTCGTTTTATTTGCTTTTTTCATTTTAAATTTGCTTTAACCCTAACCCTAACCCTAGGGTTAGGGTTAGGGTTAAAGCAAATTTAAAGTTAGGGTTAGGGTTAATAGTTTCAGAATCGTTTGTTTATGTAGTCGGCACTTAATGTATATCGGCTGAATGGACGGCAGTGATTGGTTGAAATTACAGAAATACGACAACTTTAACATGGAATAACTTATGGATTTCTTTTTTTTTAAAGAAGACAAAGAAGACTAAGAGAAAAAGATGTTTTATATGACACATTCTACCAGTGTTCCAAGTTTCAAAGTGTTTCGTTAATGAAAAATGTGGCCCCCGTTTTAAAAAAGATCCTGTATCGCTTGTCTGCGCACGGCAGAAATACAGTATTTTTTTTTTTTTTACACGAAACAAATTCAATTAGAAATAAATTCTAACGCATTAAACGTGTACACTTACTTCAGACTTAGCTTTTCACTTCCGTTTCCAAAATTTTTCACACCGTCATTATGAGTTTTCATCACTAGCTGGTATTCAACACACGCTGAGGACGGGTAACCACCCAGTAACTGGAGTCCGTGTGTATCACGTAAGGCTAGAGATGAGAGCGATGACCTTCGCCTCGCAAATGCTAATCAGATACAGAATGTGTGTCGTTAGCCAGATGGAAGAGATATTTTTCTGGGCCTATAAACGTAAGTACGTACCACTGTCCTGTATAGGACGCCACACTTGGTTGGCATTTATATGTTACGATTCCGTATTGTTGCTCTTTATATCTCGCTCAGAGAT
>NC_142929.1:10736862-10764362 GCF_046866305.1 Octopus bimaculoides | reverse complement strand
TCTTCCCTTCATCTCCACCTCCCTGTCCTTCTTTTCGTCGGTTCTTTTCAGAGTAACTTCCTCTTGTTTTCAGTTTTTTTTTCTGATTATATTTCTACAAAAGACAGCCCCCACACAAGAACTGAATGCCTCAAATTAGCAATTTAATTAAAAAAAAAAAATTCTTCCTTCCATACCATTCTACCTCGTTCCTCCATATCTTTTTCTGTGGGTTAATATTCTTTTCTTCGATGCTACATTTCCTTTAATATCTTACTCGAATCAATTTTGAACTTTTCTTAACCTATCAACTGGCATCCTGCATTTCCTTCGCTGCACTCTTCATTTCTTGCACAAATGTTAAGTATAATCGACTAATGCAGCTTCTTTGGTAGAATGCATTATATATTATCAATATATTACTGATTCTGAACTAGTTATTATATCTAAACTACCCAGTCATTTCGCTTTTACTTCTTTAGAAATTATATAATCTCAGGATTGTTATAAAGCCAGCGATTGTTAGCTTCAATATTCTTTTCCTTTTCACTTATTATACACATCGAAGTCTTCTGAATATTTTTCAGGTTTGTCTTCCATATTTTCCTAAATGAAAATATCGAGCAACACAATATCAATATCCTACATATAGGTTCTCATATTTCTTCCTCCGATATCAATCCACGTTAATTCCACCATTAATATTCTCAAAATTCATAATTCGAATGTCTAATGTAGATGCTCTTGTTCTTAAATAAAGTTCGATTCTATCGTAAGATGCTTTTATGGTTCCAGTTCACATGTCATTAGTCAATACACGTGTATTTGTTACAAAAATGTACTCTGCGTATCGTGAAAGTTTTCATTCTGAATGAAAATATTACGAAATATATAAACTAATCAGAAACGAAACATAAGTTATATTCAGATATTGCAACACGTTTGAAGATGTTTAGGTCTATACTGGGTACTGAATTACAATTAAGAATCGATGCACTTTTATAAGTCTTCAAATGTCCATTTTTCGTTTCTGCTTTGGTTTACAACGCCTATGCAAAATAGAATATGTGATATAAAAAAGCCATATCGAAGTTTTGCAAATTGTAATAAAAACTTTTCATATATAGGTGAAGGAGTGGGCTGTGTGGTAAGAAGCCTATTTCCCAAACACATGGTTCTAGGTTCAGTCCCACTGTGAGGAACTTTGGGCAAGTGTCTTCTACTGTAGCCTTGGGAAATAGTATTTGGTAGACGGAAACTTAAAAGAGGACTGTCGTGTATATATATATATATATATATATATATATATATATATATATATATATATATATATATATATATATAATATAATATAGGATAAATTCTTTATAAGAATTTATCAAGTAGTCAGCGTGAAAAAACCTCATAATGAAAAAAATAATGAAAAAAATTTCGTAATGAAAACAAATTCATCATTTTTTCATAAATATATATAAATTTATATAAAGAGCATTAACTGTGTAGTAATGCCTCACGCTTCGAGGGACTAAATAAGTAAAAAAACTACCAAAAAAATAAGCAACATATTTACTGAAAGCGAGGGAATGCAGCTTTCAAAATTCATCTCTTAAAAACTTTTAACTTAACGGTAAACCACTGGTTTCTCAATCAAATACAGAAAAGCTGTGAAGTAACCTGCATTCTTTTGTTCATCAGTACACGTATGGTCAAGATACATATAGACACACATACATGAGGGGTGCATGAAAAGTTTTGAGCCTTCAAGGCGTTTAAGCGTTGAAGTCCTGGTGCCGATTTGTTCGACTAAATGCGGTGCTCCAGGATGGCCGCAGTCATATGACTGAAATAAGTGAAAGAATTGATTTACGATTTTAGTAAAAAGCCAGCAATTTCAGGGGTGGGGGAATCGATCCATTACATCGATCCCCACCTCACTGTTTAACTGGTACTTATTTTATCAACTTCGAATGGGATAAAAGTTGAAGTCGACTTCGGTGGAATTTGAACTCGGAACATGAAATGCCGCTAAGGGTTTTGTCCACCAAGCTAACGATTCTGTCAGCTGAGCGCCATAGAAAACCCTATATTTTAACATGGTAGATAGTATGTCTAAACATTAGTTATACAGCTTTATTAATTATTGTTTTATTTAAAACACGGAATATTATAAAATGTAAGATGCAGATATTACTAAATAATATATTTCTGAAAATTAATATATGATCTATAAATTTCTACCGATAAATATAGATATCCATTCCTGTGAGTCATCTGCGGACAGCAGAGCTTTGGCACACGAGCAATTTATGTTAATCGGCCATACACGCATCACATAGTCATTTCCAGCAGTTTAAAGAAACGAAAATAATCCCAACCTTTGTCTCGCTTTTTAAAATTGAGCATTCGTAGAGTTTCTATAGAAAACATATTTATGCACTTGAAATCTTGGGTGAAAACAATATTATTACTCTAGACATCAACATACTCTTTGATCATGTCTAAGATGAAGTTCTCCTAAGTTGACATCATCCATTTAATCAAATTTGGAGTGCTACACTATTTGGGCTTTGGCGTTTGAAACTCTTC
Organism: Octopus bimaculoides; assembly: GCF_046866305.1. Taxonomy (NCBI): domain Eukaryota; kingdom Metazoa; phylum Mollusca; class Cephalopoda; order Octopoda; family Octopodidae; genus Octopus; species Octopus bimaculoides. The sequence goes on along the minus strand of NC_142929.1, from coordinate 10,761,797 downwards.
TCTCTGTTGACTAATAACCTGGTTGATGTAACTTCTAACAATATACATTATTTGTAGATAGCATCCTTTGTTTCTCTTTAACATTCCATTTCAAGTTGCCATCCGAACTCAATTTAGTGACATCACAGTATATTTAAATTCATTCCATTATCACGCACCTCGAAAACAGTCTCATGTGCATTATTACGTTTTTAGTTCAATCAAACACAATACTTACATATCCTTCAAATTACGTATCACAGAATTAAAAAGAAGACATTATATAACATAACCCGGCTACAACATGTTTGAATAAAAGACTATCTGTCGCCTTTCATCTTTGATCTATCATTTCCATTAAGGCTGATCAATGGCTCTGCTTTTCTTTATGATATTGTTTTCTACTTATTTAGCAGATATGAAGCCATTATGAGCGCCAAAGTAGTGAAGGATCACCACATCGTTACACAATGTATTTAGTCAGCACCTTTTACGTTGAAAGTTCAAACCGCAGAGCAGAAAACTAGCCCTATTCGAGCTGATGCTAGTCAATTAGAGCAGACGACAGAATTTGCGGTCTTTCGCCTATGCTACTAGCTAATGGATTAAGGAATAAATATTTATGTGAAGGCTTACTGCCATATTTCTTTACTTTTTACTTGTTTACTTGACTGTGACCACGCTGGAGCACCATCTTGAGTTTTTAGTCGAATCAATTGACCCCAGTACTTATATTTTAAGCCTGGTACTTATTATATCGGTGTCGTTTGCCGAAACGCGAAGTTACGGGGATGTAAACAGACCAAGGATTGTCAAGTGGTAATGGTGGGGAGGCAAACTCACATGCACAAATGCATATACATATATATATATATATATATATATATATACGACGGGCTTCTTTCAGTTTCCCTCTACCAAATCCACTCACAAGACTTTGGTCGGCTCGAGGCTATAGTAGAAGACACTTACATGCACAAGGTGCCATGCAGTGGGACTGAACTCAAAGTCCTGCAGTTGGGAAGCAAGTTTCTTACCACACCAATAGATGCTGTTTGATAACTATACATTTAGGTGCAATCATGGTTGTTTTGCAAGCATCTTGCTTCCCAGGAACATGGTTTTGGGTTCAGATACATAATGTGGAATCTTGGGCAAGTCACCTCTATAGCACCGGGCCGATTTAGGCATGGTGAGTGAATTTGGTAGATTGAGACTATAAGAAGCCCGTCCTATGTAAATGTATATATGTGTGTGTGTGTGTTTGTGTGTATGCATGTATGTGTGTGTTTGTGTGCATGCGCATGTGTATGCATGCATGTATATAACTATATATGTATGTCATTGTGTTTGTGTTTCTCCACACCATCAGTTCACAACCGGTGTCGGCTTGTTTATGTCTCCGTAAATTAGCTGTTCTGCAAGAAAGGACCAACAGAATAAATACCCGGTGTCGGAGTGGAAATGTTCGACGAAACCCTTCAAGGGGGTGCTCCAGCATGGTCGCAATCCAATCATTGAAACAAGTAGACGATCAAAGACAATTTTGATCGTCGTATAATTAATTACCGTTATTAAATCAAATCATTGTTTGGAGCAAGTATCGATTGTCTTGGTTTTGTCTCTATTACGACTCATCAAGCATCACTATTCTCTGCATCCAAAACTGTCAAAAATAAATACCGTCAAATGACGATTTTGACCAATTTTGAGTAAATAAACGTGCTTTTCTCGTTTCGGTCTTTGTTCCAGTCTAACATCTTATTTTCGATTGTATATATAATTACTTATTATACTTCTAAGCAAGTAACTCTGACGTAATGTAGTATAATAAATGCCAAACAGCCATTACTAATTCATTTATTGAATATTTAGTCATTCTTTTGGTATCATACAGAAATAGACATTTATGATTTTTCTATTCAAACAACTCTAATCATCACCATATATATATATATATATATATATATATATATATATATATATATATATATATATGTATGTATGTATGTATGTATGTATATATTCATTATACAAGAGTCACAAAATAATTCTATTTAAAGGTCACACAATTGTTTCCTCTGGCATTCTAGAAACATTATACTTCTTTATTTTGTCGAAAACATTTTCAAAATTCTCTATTTCTCTATACCGAAAACGTATATACATACATACATACAAGTTTGTGTATGTGCGTGTGTGCGTGTGTGTGTGTACACACATATATATTGATACAGCTTACAATTATGTAAAGTAATATACACATCAGATCTCTCTCTCTCACACACACACACATACGCTCGTCTACACGCATAAACATACGTGCACAACATAAATTCAATTATCTTCACAATACGTGAATGTATTATGAACAAAATTATTTTCGACTGAAATTCAGATATTAAAATTTATCATTATACGTAAACAGTTCTATTAAGTGTATTGCCTGAAACTAGGTTCACGCGGTCGCAGTGTTTCGGTCCTTATAATCCCCGGTCTTGTTAGATTGCTTGTCATATTTGGCAAATTTCTGGTAATTTCGATCAGAAGGCGTTCTTTAATCTACGGAGGAAGATTATTTTCATTCCGTCCATATCCGGTCATATTTGATATTACATGGAAAAATACGAGCAAGAGAAATAATATTCTTAAGATTATAAACCTGGAAAATTATAGAAATTATTACACTTGAAAAAGTTCAGGACAGCTTATTACATCTGGTAAAGTACAGAACAAGAAAATCTTTATTTAATATATTGCAGCTAAGGATAATATTTCAAATTAAATATTTAGATTTAGAAAATATTAGCTTTTATTAAATCTAAAATTTTTATTACAAGTTATTACCTCTATTTGTTATTACTTGTTACTTCTATCAAAAATAGAAAATAACTCAAAATATTTTTTTGCACTTTAAAAAAATTAATATATTTAATTAATAATTAATAAATAGAAATTTGAAAATAGGTTATAAAAATAATAGTAGTACATAATTATTTAGTATAATAAATAGAATAATACAAAAATTAGTTATATATTGCAGTAAAATCTGCTTATGACAACAAATTCATTGTAAAATTTGCTTGAGTTATTGCCTAAGTTATTGCCAAATCTTCCCACTTTTAGTCTTGACCAAATGAGTATTTTTTGCTTAATGAATTTGCCTACCATATATACTATTCTACTTTGCATAAAACTCTTGCTATATTGGTACTTCTGGCTCTCATTTGTGCCAATATTTTAACAAAAGGATGGTACCGTTTTTAATTATAATGTTACTTTGTAAATTAAAATCAAATAATTTTTAATATTCAAATTTTATCCTTAGCTGCGATATAAAATTTTCTTGTTCTGTACTTTACCAGATGCAATAAGCTGTCCTGAACATTTCCAAGATAACTTTTCATGTAGTTGTCCAGGTTTATAATCTTAAAAATATCATTTCTCTTGCTCGCATTTTTCCATGTAATCCATGTTTTTTCCAGGATATGCTATTATGCTAATTAATAATGTGTCAAATGTGTCAATTAGCGCTGTCGTTGATAATTATTTCCTTATCTCAATGACACCAGTGACATGTATTAAGAATCCCCTTATAGAACTATATTCATAAAAAAAGTATAGAACTATATCATCGCCCTCAAATTTGAGTAACAAACAGTCATAACTATTTTCTGTTAAAACTTCATTGCATGAAATTGATACCATGTAATTCCTCGAATTGAGCTCTATCATTTAAGCTTAATTAAAATATAGTTTGTTTTTAAAATAAAAAAGTTAATTATACTTAAATCCTATAAGATTGCTACAACTTTCGATGTAAACTTTTTTCTGCAGGATCAAATTTTAATTTTTTTATGCCAAATTGTAGCTAGGGACCAGTCCTCTTCAAAAATGTTAACAGTTTTCATTTGGTTAAGAATTGAATTAGCAACAAGCTCTGAAGATGCTACATGTAAGTAACTTGAGGCCTTAAGAATATTATTCAACTACCACCGTAGTTGAATGATTAACTATATTGAACTTCTGATGTTCCACTTGAACCAGAGAGCAGACATACACATATAAACGTATATATATATATATATATATATATATATATATATATATATATATATATATATATTATAAATACAATTTTATATGAGTATCTAGAATGTAATGGAGAAAGCTGATTATTAATTAGGTATGTAACTGGTGCCGGATTAAGACCCACAGACGCCCTAAGCACTTAATGGGTTTTGGTGCCCTCAAGTATATGTAAATGATTCAAAATGTTAACAAATATAATTTAAAATTTAAACAATAATAAACCATAAAGTAAATTTTTATTTTTCAAAATGAAATAAAACTCACAGAATGATGGAAAATATTGTTTACTTTTGTATGCTTCCTTTTTATTTATATTTGAAAAGTTTTCTCTGTTTTTTAAAATTTAATTGCAAAGTCTTCGATGATATCATAAAAATTAAATTTACGTTAAACGTCTGCTTCTATACTTAGTAGAAATAAGATATTACGAATATTATTTTTGCAAGTTTAAAGTGATTTCTTTCGTGCCGTAAACCATTTTCATTTCTGAGGTGTCCTCGTCCCATGTTTATTTTGCTTAATAGTTAATCCAGCGCTGTTTGTAACAGTTGCTAAAAGAAAGCAATTGTTAAAGACTTGACCGTCTTGAAATTTTTTTAATTCATATTCCAAGAAATTTCCTGTAATTTCGATTTCTGAAATTTATTGAATATTGGAACTAGAAATTTTTCTCTCATTTAAATATTCGTTGCATTCACTGCGGATTAGATTTAATAAACAATATCAATTTGTTGCAAGCGACATTTTCTGTTTTCACTTGCAACAGTATCACACTCTCTCTCGCCTCTATTTTCATTAACGATAATCTAATATATATTCATTTCAATGTTTTCCTTTCAAGTTTCAAATCATTATTTGAAAAACCCACAGTTTATTCTATATATGTAATGTAGAAAAATTATTTATTGAATGATTGAGTGCTATTAGGCAAAATATCTGTATAACTTTCAGGCTTCCGTGATATAGGATACCGGTATAATTAAAAACGAAGTAAATAAAGAAGTGATTTTCTTGATATGGCTGTTTGGAACCCTTACAATAATAACTATGTGATCGCTGCTATTTCTAGCACGCTAAACATGCTAGGGTTACCTTGAAGTTTCTTTAAATTACAGATATATTACAACTACGATAAATTACTGAAAGAAATATTTACTAAGCAAATGAGATTTTTTTTCATAAATTGAAGTTTTCAGGAAAATTTACTTTCTGGACTTCCTTTTATTATTGAATATTTCAAGTTCACAAATTTAAATATTCCGTAGATGTCTTGGCATTCTTTCTTTTGAACCCGCACCCCACGTTAGTTTCAGTAAAAATTATGTATTTACTTTGTTTCGCCCCGTGGTCAGTTCTATGTATTTGTATTCAGTCACATACACGTGTGATTTTTATATGTACGTTTGTATACATTAATGTATGTGGGTGTTTGTGTGTGTGTGTGTGTGTGTGTGAGAGAGAGAGAGAGAGAGAGAGAGAGAGAGAGAGTGAGTGAAGCGGTGTGTTGTCATGTATATGTACATAAATAAATACATATGCGTACTTCATTTAGTATGTATGTGTGCGTGTGTGTGTGTGTGTGTGAGAAAGAGAGAGAAGAGAGAGAAAGAATGATTTCTAAGTGGCATTCACTCTCTCGCTCTCTCTCTCGCTCTCACTCTAGCTCTATCTCTCTCTCGCTCTTTCTCTCACACGCACATATCCATTTCACATACACATTCATACATCTTTCACTTTCTCCTGTCTTTCACTTTAAAACAAAAGTTAATAAATAAAATTTTCTTACGGAAATGAACAAACAAAACCAGCTGTTCATTTTGGCATTTCTAAGAATTCAACCCAAAGAATGCCGAAAGTCTTTAATGAGCTTTTATTTATACGATTTTTTCATTTTATGTTTATTTCATTCATTGTCTCTCACCACCCTCACACACACACACACACACACACACACACACACGCACACACACACACACACACACACACACACACACAATCCAGGTTTGACTAGCAGAAAACCGCCCAGTAGGCGGTCTTTCTGCTAGTACTAATTGCATAAATACATGTGTGTATATATATATATATATATATATATATATATATATATATATATATATATATATATCACTGACTGTCAACAAAGCCAGGGTACGTTGCGTTCTGTTACCTAGTAAATGAAAAAATGTACAGTAAATACACAAATGAAAAGTAAAAAAAACCAAAATGTATATTGACGACACAAACGGACAGAAGGCAGTCACAGAAGATTCCTAATTCTTCATCAGTTATCAACCAGATGGTATTACTCAGTTTCGCACCATTAGAAATGCGACTGTGATGCTTTCCATCTTGGCAGTGCCCACGAACGTTGCGGGGAATATAGGGCCGATAGCAAAAAATACATGGTTAACAAGCGATACAGAAGTTGACATTCGAAAGTCAAGACGATGGACGAAGGACGAAGACGAATTAGATAAGACACGAGCAGAATACAACCTCGGGGCCAAAAGAACACAAATGGTGGGCAACTCTTAGAGGATACCCGCAAAGGATTAGAAAAACAGCATAAAACAAGTCATGTATCAGTGGGAAACAGAGAATTTAGGACCGGTCAGTTACGCGACCAATGTAAAAAATTGAGAGAAAAATGGCTGGTCACGAGTCACGTGTCAGTAGCAGGCAGAAGAGTAAGAGGGAGAGGGAGAGGGAGAGAGGCTGTATCCTGCTCGTTTCTTATTTATTTCGTTTTTGTCCTTCGTCCATCGTCTTAAATTACATTTATTCACTTTCGTATGTCCACTTCCATTTTGCTTGTTATCCATGTATTGTTTGCTCTCGGCCCTGTATTCCATGCAATTTTCGCGGGTCCCACCACTACGGGAAGTTCTCAGTCTTATCATTAATGGTACGAAACTGAGTAATACTATCTGGTTGATAACTGATGAAGAATTAGGGACTTCTGTGTTTGTTTTCCCGTCCGTTTGTGCACTCAGTATACGTTTTACGTTTTTTACTTTTAGTTTGTGTATTTACTATAGTTGTTTTTGTTTATTTTATTAAGTAACGGAATGCAACGCACCCTGGCTTTTATTAACAGAAAGATATTTATAAATCGTGTGACTTTGTTTCTAGGCTTTCCTCTTTCTCCTTTTTTCTCTCCTCGTCTCTTTCTTTTTCTCTCTCTTTCGCCCTCTTACTTCGATTTCTAGCCTTTCACTGGTACTTAATTTATCGACCCCGAAAAGATGAAAGGTAAAGTCGACCTCGGCGGAATTTGAACCCCAGAACGTAGTGAGGGGTAAAATACCGCTGAGCATTTCGGCCAGCATGTTAACAATTCTGCCAGCTCGCCGCCTTGACGATGATGACGATGATGATGAGGATAATAATAATAATCATACTACTACTAATAATAATGATAATTAATAAGAAAAATATATTGAGGAAAGCAGTTTGTGAACTTGTGTAACTCAGTGACCCCTCACCCCAAAACTCTGCTTTCTTTGTTAAAAATCGTGAAACTAAGGAGGGCATGCGCAGTTGTCTTGGATAGTTTGTACCATACAGAGAGAACTAACGCTGATGTATTAGAACTTCAATACCGGTAAAGAATTTTCAAGTGAAAAACGTATGTGTATGTTTAGTGATATAAATGAAAGAAGTATACGGATGGAATGAGGTGACATAAACTAACCGCAAAGTATTATCTTTGGTGTATATCAAGATCCTAATGCATATTAGCAAAAGAAGAGAGCACTAAAAATAACAAGACGTAATGTCACATTTATATGATATGAAAGAAAAAGAGGAACGATTTCCCATCTTAGGGAAAGGACATTTACGGAGAGAAGTTCTTTAGACGAAAACGGTTGGCGCTGTTGAGATTTCCACCCCTTGGGATAGAAAGGGTTGCATCGCTAGTTTACCAGTTTTGAATAGAATTGAATTTTTTAATAGAATTCAACCCGAATATATATCTCAACCGGTGAAAACGGATACACATACAACCCCAAATCTGTGACGTAATCACATACAAGCACCCATATATACATCCCTAAATATATGTGCACATAAATGTATGCTTACATATCACGTAGCTCAGAGTAAAAAATGTTTGAATTTTACATTGTACTGTTACTACAAAAAACGTCTGTTCTGTGATGTAAGCTGTTGATGACCAAAACCGATAACGATTCGTATTTTCTTTGAATTGATTTGAGTTTGATAATTATGCTATGCGAAACTTCGTTTTTATGTATTGGTTTTAGTGTTGCAGCTAACATGGAAACTTTAATAAATCGATATAGCTCTCTTTTTCAGCGGTTGAAAATGTATTAAATCTAAAATGATGATGTCTACGAAACGAACTGGATACTAAGCAGATAATGTTGCAGTTGTCACTGGAATGCTGATCTTATCAGCTTGCTGGCTTGACAAGTAACAAAATAACTAGATTCGGGAGATCTGCTTTGAAATTTCTCCTATAACACAATAAATATTCTACCTGTCTTGAAATAATCTAGGAGTAATATGAGAAATTACACAAAATAAGGGACGGCTGGTTTCTGAAATAATTCCTTCGGAAGGTTGGCTAGAATTTGAGCAGGAGTGATGGTTTTGTTGTGTTCCGTTACTACCGTCTCCGAGTAATTGATTTCATGATAGTTTTGCTTTATCCCAAATGTACTTTGTATTTTGAAACCGCTTCGAAATTCCTTTCTCTGGCTAACGGACACCCTTGTCTGTCTTATGTATGTCAGATTTCTCTTATTGATGGTGGCGATTACACGACTTCCTAGAAGACTCCATTGTCAATATAAAGCTTGTAATTCTAAATGACCTTTATACAATCTTAACTCAAGTTCAAACATATCTGGATTCCGTTCCTTTAAAAATATTACACAAGACAATTAATTAAACACACACACACACACATACATACACAAGCACACACACACACACAACCCGCACGCACGCTCGTACACACGCACGCATACACACACGCACACACGTACCCATCCCCACATATATTTAATCTAAATCATCAGTCTATTAAAATAATTTATGAAAGCAGGAAATAATTTCCAACAGAATTCAATGATAGTATCGATTTTTCGTGTAATAAAGACTACAATAGAGCCTGTGATTACCGAAGACACGTCAGATATTACAAATTAGTAGGGATAAGAAATTGGGAATTATGAGGAAAAAGATATATAGAATTTATATATTTAATTTTTTGTTTACTTACATCGACGTTTACAGTTTTAAAACAGTTCTATATTTAAAAGATGAGGAATTATGTCCATTATTTACATTATTTACATTATTTACATTTGACGGATATTTGTCCTCATCCTGTTTGTCGCTAACACAACGTTTCGGCTGGTATACTTGCATCAGGTGTCTTGGGGGAAATTTCGAACCTGGGTTCTCATACGCCTTATGCCTACGGGCATAATAATAATAATAATAATAATAATAATAATAATAATAATAATAATAATAAAGCAACAACAACGAAAAATACCTTAGGGATGAGAACCCAAGTTCGAAATTTCCGCAAGACACCTGAAGAAGGCTGGAGGGTATATCAGTCGAAACGTTGTGTTAACAACAAACAAGATGAGGACAAATATCCGTCAAATGTAAATAATTTAAATAAAGTAAATTACAGTTTTAAGTTGGCATTTTTATAAGAATGTTATTAATAACTTGGCTGTACGGTAAAAATCTTACTTCCCAACCACATGGTTTCGGGTTAAGTCCCACTGCGTGGCACCTTGCGCAAGTCCGTTTTACTATAGTCTCGGGTCGTCCAAAGTCTTGTGAGCGGATTTGGTAGACGGAAACTGAAAGAAGCCCGTCGTATATAAATACATGTATGTATATATTTATGTATGCTTGCGTGTCTGTGTTTGTCCACCACCACTACTACCACCACCAATATCGCTTCACAACTGCTGTTGGTGTTTCTACGTCCCTGTAATCTAGAAGTTTGGTAAAAGTGACTCATAGAACAAGTAGTAGGCTTACAAATAATAAGTCCTGGGGTCGATTTGTTCGACTAAAGACCCTTTAAGACAGTGTTCCTGCAAGGCGACAGTCAAATGACTGAAACAAGTAAAATAGTAAAAGAATATACATACATACATACATACATACATACATATATATATATATATATATATATATATATATATATATATATATATATATATATATATATATATATATATATATATATATATATATATATATATATATATATATGGTCAAACCAAACAAAGAAACATTAAAATAACAGTAACAAACAACAAGAGGACGTGAACGTGGAATGTGTTAATTTGACGCTTTGTAAGAAGAGAGAGATTTCGACGTTTCGAGCATTACTCTTCGTCGGAGAGGGAAACGGAAATGTTCAAAGAAAAGAAAAAGAATCACCAACAACGTGTATAGTTATATAGTAAAGAATTTCGTTAAAGAGGTTTTCGTCACGTGGTGAGTTGCAGTGATAAAGGCCACGAGCTGGTAAAATCGTTAGCACGCCGGGCAAAATGCGTAGCAGCATTTTTCCGTTTTTAAGATCTGAGTTCAAATTCTGCACAAGTCTTTGCCCTTCAGCCTTTCAGGGTCGGCTAGATAAGAATCCGTTGAGCACTGGGGATCTAATCGACGTAGCCCCTTTGAAATTATTGGCCGTGTTACAAATTTTGAAACCAATATATATGAATTCAAAACGAATTTAGTAAAACAATAACTTTTCTGGTAACAAATAGTGAAATATTTTCAACTGGTAGATTTGAGAAGTTTTATAATGATTCTTTACACTATATGAGAAAGTTAATAAAAATATTAAATTATCACAAAATGCTCCCGTAAATAACCGCAACGAATTAGGTTCAGATTAATACCATATTCTGGTTTTTGTTTGTTTCTCTAATAATCTCAGTCGTTACACTGTATTTATTACGTGGCACAACATATAATGTATTTTGTCGATCATATCGTCCTAAATGCATATTTCAGACGAATAATTGTGTTATCGATTTACAAGGTCGACCCTGCCTTTTATCCCTCGTATATGGCTATAAAATCGCAAAGGCAGAGTATAAACTAAATACCAGTTTGTAGCCCGGTATGATCATTAGCACCAGCACGGGAACATTTGCATACAAATGTAAACATATATATGCAAAATGATTTTGCACGATTTACAATAACAAAATTCCATTCAAAGATTATTGATGAACTCAAGACTATTGAAGAAAGAACCTGCTTAAGATGCCACAGACTGAGATCGAACTCTGGACCACGGGTTTGTTAATCGAAATGTTTGACCAAAGAGCCATATCAGCGCGTATGTTAAAATCTTTGTGTCTGAAAAGAGAAAAGAGAATTTAGAAATATTTTCTCGGCAAGTGTCATTTGAAAGTATTTGAATCTGTTAGTGTGCGCTCAAAGCTATATTTCAACAAAAATTTGAAAGGAAAACACCAGATACAGATAGAAAGTAACGTAAGGGCATGTTCATGTGAAAGCTAGAATATATCTTTGACGTTCCTTTATATCTGGAAACATAAGAAGTTTTGCTTGACGCTTTTAACCAATGTAACGACAGCGATTTCTTTTGATGTGACGAGTGAAATAAAACAATTTCACAAGGTAGTGTGCGTTTTGAACTGTTGGACTTTACAATATTAAGAGCAGAGAGTATTTCTGTTCTGCATTTGAGTATGGTTCAATATTACTTTATATTGGTCTAAGTGATAGAACAGATTATAAAAGTATCTTCTCACATTAGAAATATTCGATTACTATCAGAGATGATATAACTATTATTCGTCTGAGAGTATAATAAATATTTTTCCTAATTAGTTTCAAATATTAATAATTAATTCTAATATGGATAGAAGACCAGCAATTTTGAATCGGGGTAGACATCAATACCGTTTGCCTCAATTCTTTTGTGGCCCTTTATTTTTATCCCCTCGGACGGAAGAAAACACAAGCTGACCTTGAAGGGATCTGAACTCAGAATGCAAAAGGCCAGTGCATATAAGGTCAAACTCACACGATTCTGTCAATCTATCACACTAAACTATTAGTTTCAGATTTTAGCACGATGCCAGCAAGTTCAGGTGTTGGGTAAGTTGATTAAATCCACCCTAGTTCACAACTGTTACTTAGTTTTATCTATCCCGTAAGGCAAAGTCGGTCTCAGCGAAATTTTAACTCAAAATGTAAAGACGGACGAAATGCTATTAAGCATTTTGTTCGTTGTGCTTCGATTCTGCCAACTCACCGCCTTACTACCACATTAAAATATTGGTTTCCAATTTTGGAACAAGGCCAGCAATTTCAAGGGAGTGGGTAAGTCGATTACATCGACCCTAGTGCTCAACTTGAACTTGATTTATCGATACCGAAAGGATAAGTCGACCTCGGCGGAAATTGAACTCAGAATGTAAAGACAGACGAAATACCGCTAAGCATTTCGCCCGGTGTGCTAACCAGTCTGCTAGCTCGCCGCCTAACTATCATATTAAAATATTAGGGCGATAATGTTCATAATCGCCCCTCCTCCTCCTTCTCATTTGGCTATGCTCCTTTGCGGTTGAGTCAGTTTACTCTCCGGTCTTTCTTTCCTTGCATAATGTTGGTCATAAAATATATACCAGTCAAAATGGAGGTAGAAGAAATTATCAGCGTCCCGTTGTGACCGCATTTAGCCGTGTAAACCAATCAAATAAAAGAACACTTGCGGTAAATTGCATATTCAAGCACATATATGCTTGTGTTTGTGCACAAAGCTTGTGACTGTGTGCAGTATGTAATTGCATTTAATGTAAGTGTTTGTTTTTGATGCATAAAGTGTTGAATATGACGTTTGTATAGCGTATAATGTTTATATTGGAACTTCCTGATGCACTGATTCTTAGTCGAAACGTACCGCTTCTGAGCTCGTGGCAGCGTAAGTAGCACTTTTACGATTTCAAGTTTGTTAATGTATTTCAGAGGGAGAAAGAGAGATACCATTCTAAAGAGAAAGTGATAGAGAGAAAGACAAGGCGATCGAAGAGAAGAAAATTAAAGAAAAAAAAAAAAGGAAACCTTTTATGCGCTGAACATGGGAGCAAATCGATGAAAGAAACACTTATTAACACAACGAGTAAAGAAACGCAAGATAAAAAGGAAAGACGAATGTATGAGAGAAAGAAAGATAGCTAGCGAGTTAGGTAGATAGATAGATAGACAGACAGACAGAAAGAGGGAGACAGAGAGAAAGTTCGAAGGCTGTTTCTGCAATTTAGAGGTTGAATGGCTTTTCTTACTCGAAAAGCAAACAGTGGCAAATATTTATATGGTCTCTATGGGGGCTAACTGCGTGCAGCTGTCAGGTTGCAAATCGAATGTTTTATACTTTCGTCGCTAGCAACAGCCAAGCAGTAATCCTTTACTGACATGCATTCCTGGCTTTCAGAGCCTTCGCATACAACCTATTAGATCGGTTTATTTTTCCATACTTCTACAATGGACATACAAATGGCTTCAGAAATGTCATGATGCACACACACACACACACACGCACACACACACACACACACACACACACACACACACACACACACACACACACACACACACACGCACACACACACACGCACACACACACACACACACATATATATATATATATATAATATTTGGGACAAAATCCAAAATTACAAGTAAAAACTCAATTAAAATCAATTTATAAAAAATTAAAATTAAATTGAGCTTTATAGATAAAATATATATAAAATATATAGTTTTAGGGAAAATAACCAAGTTCCAAGAACTCATCGATGAAAATCCACTATCACATATAGAAAAATTAATAATTAAAAGCACAATAAATGAGTATAATATAAAGTAAAGTAAATATCAAAAGATAAATATAATAAAAAGATTACACGTGTTTCATAACCAATTTTCAAATAGAAAGGAAATTTAAATCGATTAAAATCAATTGAAATTGTCGAAAATAAATTCTATTCAAAAATATAGCTAATCGTCAGATCGTAAGTAGAACAATAATTAGATATATATCTCAACCAACAATAAGTACCAAATGAATTAATATGAAATACTTATTATATAAAGATAGAAAAATTATTAAAAATATCATAATATCAAAATAATAACCATTCACTAATCATCCCTTCATCCATTATAATAACATGTATATTATATACAAAAAACATGTTACATAAATTATCATTGTTTTAAATACAATTTGAACGAAATTTAAGTTTAAAATAATAATGAAGATAAAATTAGTACATATTTAACCGGTGTAATAGTTAAAGCTATACTATTTAAAGCTAAAGACGTTTATTTAATTATAATTAAAAATCAATTGAATAATAGAAAAATGCAAGATTATTTATTTCTACAAACGTAATAATAAAAATATGAATGAAAAAATTATGAATGGAAAAATTATGAATGAAAAAATTAGGAAAGAAAAAATTTATTAAGAATAAAAGATTAAACTTTATATATATATACAAAGTTTATTGTGCTTTTAATTATTAATTTTTCTATATGTGATAGTGGATTTTCATCGATGAGTTCTTGAAACTTGGTTATTTTCCCTAAAACTATATATATATATAGTGAAGTATATTGCCACTTAAGTGTGGCTGACCCGTAGGGGTGGATGTTACTGTTGCTTTTAGCCCCAGGAGGACATCTCTTCCAGCTGGCTTATCGACACACTACTGTGTCCTGTTTGCCAAGGTAAGTTATCCCTCTCATCGTGATCTGTAGCACGAACGGACCCGGGTTTCAGGGTTATTTCCCTTCGTCAGCGTCCGATAGCCACTGATCTTTGATGAGAGAGATAAATTCTTGGCAATCTTATGTATACTTTTCCAGTGAAATTCTTCACTGATATCGAAAAGGTGAAAACAAGCAATGTTAATTCTCTAAATGAAGTATTAACAGTAACTGCACGAAGAATTTCACTGGAAAAGTATACATAAGATTGCCAAGAATTTATCTCTCTCATCAAAGATCAGTGGCTATCGGACGCTGACGAAGGGAAATAACCCTGAAACCGGGGTCCGTTCGTACTACAGATCATGATGAGAAGGATAACTTCCCTTGGCAAACAGGACACAGTAGTGTGTCGATAAGCCAGCTGGAAGAGATGTCCTCCTGGGGCTAAAAGCAACAGTAACATCCACCCCTAAGGGTGAGCCACACTTAAGTGGCAATATACTTCACTTTATCGTGCAGTTACTGTTAATACTTCATTTAGAGAACTAACATTGTTTATATATATATATATATATATATATATATATATATATATATATATATATATATATACATATATAGATAAAAGATCGTTACCCACTACACATTCTTCCTTTTCTCCCCGTGTTTCTCTCCTTGTTTCTTTCTGTGTTCCTTTGTGTGGAAGAGCGTAGGCTTGAAACGTTAAAGACTTTTTCACTTCTCGAGCATTATACTAATACATCTGTTTGTATTCTACACTACCTGTCTTCGTCTTTTGTTTTGTGAATTCTCCCTACATATATATATATATATATATATATATATATATATATATATATATATATATATATATGTGCGTGTGTGTGTGTGTGTGTGTGTGTGTGTGTGTGTGTCTGTGTGTATTTATATATATATATTTATGTAGTGGCTAGCGATATATATATATATATATATATATATATATATATATATATATATACATATATATACTAGCAATAAAACCCGTCGTTGATCGTGTAATTACTTTTACCGTTTATCGGGAGCCACATTGAATGTATTTATATATATATAATTTACTTCTCCTGTACGTGTTCATTTTTAGAAAGGAAAACTATGTAATAATTGAAGTACAAGAAACATCAATATCTCTCTTTGTAGGCTATCTGCAAGTCTGTATGCAGTTTTTTGTGTTGTTTCTTGCATACGATGTAATACTTTTCGTAGACGATCAGCTGCAATTCGTGCATGTCTTTCGTCTTTGTTTTCTGCTGCACGTCGAGCTGCCATTCTTTGTTTGCTATCTGCAAGTTGTGCATTTAGTTGATGTTCGTTTTGAGATGCACGTCAAGCTTTCTTTCTCTGCAGCTGATCTGCAAGCCGTGTGCGTGTCTCATCGTCGTTTTCTGATGCACGTCATGCATTTGTTTAGTGATCGTTTTGTGACGGTCGTTTTTTATGAGACATTTTTTAATAATAAATACAAGTAAGTAAAAGTGAAATGAAATTCGGACGCTATGTTACAGTAATGCAAGGAAAATAGGTATACCATATAGAAGAATAGCTTAAGGGAATGAGAAATATTTTTGATAAGGAATATCAGAAAGTTGTAGTGAAATGAAAGTACAAATGATGTGTGAATATCAGTAAGTAATAGTGAGAATTTTTAGTTGGATGTTGTGACTCCAGAATGTTAAAAATTTTTTTTTTACGTATAACAGTCAATAGAGGGAGAGAGAGAAAGAGAGAAAAAGAGTGAGAGAGAACGAGAAAAAAAAAAGAGAGAGAGAGAGAGAGAGAGAGAGAGAGAGAGAGATTGACTGCGTTTAAATGTGCAGAACAGACCATCTAGGAATGAATAAATGAATAAATATATATGGTGTGGTGGTTGTCATTGTCTTGAATGGTGACTGTTCTCGTCACAAGACAATTTCCGGCCAAACAGAAAAACGAAGTTTAAGTTTAAAATAATAATGAAGATAAAATTAGTACATATTTAACCGGTGTAATAGTTAAAGCTATACTATTTAAAGTTAAAGACGTTTATTTAATTATAATTAAAAATCAATTGAATAATAGAAAAATGCAAGATTATTTATTTCTACAAACGTAATAATAAAAATATGAATGAAAAATTATGAATGGAAAAATTATGAATGAAAAAATTAGGAAAGAAAAAATTTATTAAGAATAAAATTTATTAAAGATAAAAGATTAGCGAGCGGAACCTTGGAAGCAGTAAATGTCCAAGCGAGATGTATACGGCAAGCCAAGGGTATCTTGATTAAATAATGTTTACATTGTCGTAAGGAGGTACATGTCGACGCACGGACGATTCGATCAGAATGTGCAGAGGGCACAGCTAGAGAAGAGAATATAATAAAGAGTGTAAGAAAGAAAGGAGATAGAAATATATATATGTACATATACACATGTATATATATATATATATATATATATATATAATTTAGAGACAAAAACACAATTCTTGAATTCATACTTGAAAATCCACAGTCACATATAAAAAAATTTAATAAGTAAATACACTAAAAATACTTTGTATTTTTATTATAGGCCTTTTTAGTGTATTTACTTATTAAATTTTTCTATATATCAGTGTGGATTTTCATGGATGAATTCAAGAATTGTGGGGTTTTTCTCTTAATTATATATTTATATACTATATATTGTGAAATTTAATTTAATTTTAATTTTGATAAATTACATTAAATTGAATTTTTACCTGTAAATTTGGATTTTTATCCCTAATATTATTACCATAATTATATAAATATATATATATATATATATATATATATATATATATATATATATATATATATATATATATATATATGTATATGTATATTTCAGTCTCTGTGTGTGTTTGTGTATATAATATATACATACAAATATAAATGTAGTTATACATGCACAAACACACACATACACCTCTATATAAAAAAATATATTTGTGTTTATGTAAGGGCAAATGGCCTAGTGGTTAGGGTGTTACACTCACGATGTAGCGATAGTGATTTCAATCCGAGGCTGATGATTCGTTGTGTTCTTGAATGAAACAATTCATCTCACGTTACACTTCAATCACCACGAATCCTGACGTGCGGTACACCAAACACCTGTTCAGGTGAGGCACGAATATTTGATCACTTTAAACAAATCTCTTGTGCAGGTCGAACACTCAGAGTCCATTATCTATCTATCTATTCCTTTTTTTTTATTCTTTTACTTATTTCAGTCATTTAACTGAGGCCATACTGGAGCACCGCCTTTAGTCGAACAAATTGACACCAGGACTTATTCTTTGTATACCTAGAACTTATTCTATCAATATCGTTTTGCCAAACAGCCAAGTGACGGAGACGTTAACACACCAACTTCGGTTGTCAAGCGATGGTGCAGGGCCAAACACACACACATACACACAAGTGTGTATAAGTTAGAGGCTAGACAACGATCTAAGGGATAATATCGAATATACTACTGGAGGGATACCTATTTATATTGGAAGGCCATAGTACAATTGAATGATAGCTACAAAAGTTCATCCAGAATTTATAAGGCAAGGAAGAAAATGGAAGAGATATTCAATTGACAGACGTCAGCAACAACGGGCTTCTTTCAGCTTCCATCTACCACATCCACTGACAAGGCTTGGTCGGCCTGAGGGTATAGTAGAACACACTTGCACAATTCTTGAATTCATACTTGAAAATCCACAGTCACATATAAAAAAATTTAATAAGTAAATACACTAAAAATACTTTGTATTTTTATTATAGGCCTTTTTAGTGTATTTACTTATTAAATTTTTCTATATATCAGTGTGGATTTTCATGGATGAATTCAAGAATTGTGGGGTTTTTCTCTTAATTATATATTTATATACTATATATTGTGAAATTTAATTTAATTTTAATTTTGATAAATTACATTAAATTGAATTTTTACCTGTAAATTTGGATTTTTATCCCTAATATTATTACCATAATTATATAAATATATATATATATATATATATATATATATATATATATATATATATATATATATATATATATATATATATATGTATATGTATATTTCAGTCTCTGTGTGTGTTTGTGTATATAATATATACATACAAATATAAATGTAGTTATACATGCACAAACACACACATACACCTCTATATAAAAAAATATATTTGTGTTTATGTAAGGGCAAATGGCCTAGTGGTTAGGGTGTTACACTCACGATGTAGCGATAGTGATTTCAATCCGAGGCTGATGATTCGTTGTGTTCTTGAATGAAACAATTCATCTCACGTTACACTTCAATCACCACGAATCCTGACGTGCGGTACACCAAACACCTGTTCAGGTGAGGCACGAATATTTGATCACTTTAAACAAATCTCTTGTGCAGGTCGAACACTCAGAGTCCATTATCTATCTATCTATTCCTTTTTTTTTATTCTTTTACTTATTTCAGTCATTTAACTGAGGCCATACTGGAGCACCGCCTTTAGTCGAACAAATTGACACCAGGACTTATTCTTTGTATACCTAGGACTTATTCTATCAATATCGTTTTGCCAAACAGCCAAGTGACGGAGACGTTAACACACCAACTTCGGTTGTCAAGCGATGGTGCAGGGCCAAACACACACACATACACACAAGTGTGTATAAGTTAGAGGCTAGACAACGATCTAAGGGATAATATCGAATATACTACTGGAGGGATACCTATTTATATTGGAAGGCCATAGTACAATTGAATGATAGCTACAAAAGTTCATCCAGAATTTATAAGGCAAGGAAGAAAATGGAAGAGATATTCAATTGACAGACGTCAGCAACAACGGGCTTCTTTCAGCTTCCATCTACCACATCCACTGACAAGGCTTGGTCGGCCTGAGGGTATAGTAGAACACACTTGCACAAGGTGCCACGCAGTGGGACTAAATCCCGAACCGTGTGGTGTGGTTGGAAAGCAAGCTTCTTACCACACAGCCACGCCTGCTACTCTCTCTCTCTCTCTCTCTCTCTCTCTCTCGCTATATATATATATATATATATATATATATATATATATATATATATATATATATATATATATATATATATCAGTTATGAATACGATGTGTAAAAATTGTTAATATATTCTTTTCTACTTTAGGCACAAGGCCCGAAATTTTGGGAAGGGAGCCAGTCGATTTGATCGACCCCAGGACGCAATTGGTACTTAATTTATCGATCCCGAAAGGATGAAAGGTAAAGTCTAACTCGGCGGAATTTGAACTCAGAACGTAAAGACAGACGAAATACCGTTAAGCATTTCGCCCGGCGTGCTAACGTTTCTGCTAGTTCGCCGCCTTAAAATTGTAAATATATGTTCAGCTGATAGTATAGGTAACACAAACGGAAAGACACATTGAACACGGTTTCTGAAACAATTTGTCTGTATACACTATGGAACCCAACAAAACCATTTGGATGCTTATTACACGTGGCATCGCACTCAATTACGCTCAGTTTTGCTGCGACTTAAGTGATCGTGGTTAAGCGCTGCTTGTATCATATTAATCATCATTCGTTATGTTAACTGAAATCCAAAGAATTTAAGGAATGACGGAAAAGTCTTGCACGCAATGAAAAGCTTTTAGCGTGTAAAAAATAAATATGATAATGTGAATAAATTTAGTTGTACCATGAGAATATATACGCGCTCCAATTTCTAACTGTAATTTAGTTACATATTGGAGTCTTTCAAATTTAATTTAAGCCGTGTGTGTGTGTGCGCGCACGTGTGTGTGTGTGCGCATGTGTGTGTGTGTGTGTGTGTGTGTGTGTGTGTTCTGTTATAATAAAAACAATGTTACATTAATCCGAAGCGTTACTCTGTACATTTGTTGAGTACAAATTTATTAAATGCAAATATTATTGACAAGTCCGACGATGACTCAACCAGCCCAAACCTCGAATTGACTAACAATAATATTCTTGTTTACATATATATATATATATATATATATATATATATATATATATATATATATATATATATATATGTATAACAAAACAGTAAACAAGCAATTTTTTTATACTATTTATTCACCATTACACGTGTTTCATTTGCTAATTGGAGTTACAAAGTTTTATATGTTAGATAAGCACGTAGAAAATGTCCTACTAGAAATTCTTCAGACAAAGGGATTAGATAATACAAATTTTACATTTGGATGAAGCGTTTATATTTAGATATCCCTGGTGAAGGAAGAATAGGTACACTTCGCACAGCATCAGAGATGCTACCTAAAAGACTGAAAGAAATTGGAATTGAAACATGCGTTGTGGAAAGCAACGATCTTATAAACATTCAAGAATCCAAAGGCTGATTGGAAGTTGAGGAGAATTTGTGTCACCAAGCCTTAAGATAGAATACCTGCTAAGTAGACTACTACTACTACTACTACTACTGCTACTGCTACTGCTGCTTCACGTTTCATTGTTTTAGAGACAATTGATTGTTCCACTCTCATGGTGTCTCGATTTTCTGCTCTCCATTCGGCAGAGAGTTGAAATCGGGGAACTTCTCCAAATGCTCACACTTTACATGGAGAAGTATGGTTCCGTAGCTGTCCTACCTCCCGTTCTCTTCATCTCCAGCAGAGTATCCTACACATGACAACATCCGTTTTCAGATCTAGCTCTGGACACACACCAGTCGAATATTCATTCAAATTGGTGTGAATATATGACCGACGATACGTTGTTGGTGGTGCTGAGGCCATCGGGTTTTCATTATGCCATAGTATTCGTTTAATCTGCAGACAAAAACGTGAATGAGGGAGTGGTCAAATAAATGAGGATGGTGGGCTAGGCTTTTGAATGGTTTTCCGGGCTTACTTACGGCCATCAAGAAAAGTTACATTGAAAAGAAACAGAAAACTAATAGAAAATTCTATATTGTATTTCATTTGTCGATTTCAGTTGGATTGACTACAAAATCCTCTGCGGCAATATTTGATTGCAAAAGTTTTTGACAAGTAAAATATTCCTTCACTTTATTGGTCTTTAAATTCTGATACATTTATCATAGATGACAATAGCATACTATTAACAATTCATATTTGAGCAGCACACGTTAAATAACTTATTATTGGGTTGGTGCATAATTATTGCGGCTTTTTTACAACAAATTCTATTCAACAAAAACATCTTTAAACGACGGTCTACCGTCTGCCAAGCAAATGGAAAGCAGTAATTGAAATAGATGGTGAAGATGCTCCAGAATAATAATTTAAGGATGTTTTTGTTACATGTTATTTTTTTCTGCTGAATAAATTTATTGAAAAAACACCATAATAATTATGCACCAGCCGAATACATAACATGTTACACGAATTCGAATTATCTTTTCATATAGGAATTTTTTATAAGTATATTCATTTGAAATAAATATGTTAAAAACCCTTCATAATTCTTCGCTTTTTTTGGTAAAAGCCCTTTTCAATCTCATGTTAACATTTCCCGAGTTGCAAAGTAGACCGTCAGAAAATGGATTGCTCTGTTTCGTAAATCTATTTCCGCTCTTATTTTAGAGCTTGATGAGGTTAACTGTTTTTCATTAGAAAAAATGTATTTAACCCGTGCCTACAAGATTTATAATCCTATAGTTATGTTGGAAATCAGTATATCTATATATGAAGGTTGGTATGGCATAAAACGTTCAAAATTGGCATTTATTTTCCCGAAGACATTGTAATGGAGCCTAGTAGAACTTACAAAATTTTCCCTTTCTCTCTGGAATGAGATGCATTTTCCCTTTGTTGCTTTCAAATTTTGGAACAGGACCAACGATTTTGGAGCAAGAGGAAAGTCGGTTACATCAACCCCAGCGTTCTACGGACACTTATGTTATCAACACCGGAAAGATAAAAGAAAAAAAAAAGTCGGAAGAATTTGAACTCGTAACGTAAAAACAAACAAAACGCTGTTGAATATTTCATGTGCTGTGCTAATGACTTTGCCAGCTCGCTGATTTTCTTTCTCTGTATTAAAAAATCAATATTTATCAACAACTTTTCTTGGTTTAGTGTACAACCAAATGCCCATTCACATATAAAGAAGCTTGTTGCAGTATGGGCGCAGTTATAAATGAAAAGCTATCTAGTTTGTTCTGAAACTTTGAGGTCCTGGATTCGATACAACTGAATGATATCTTGCGATTCTGCCATTACTTCGGATCAACACCAGGTTTGGGAATGAAAGTGAATAGATAGAATGAGTGAGTGAAGTTCATCTGATAGACTGTAACTGTAATTTAAATAGAATGCTTTGTCATACACTATGTCACGCAGATTTCTACTTGAGGTTTAATTTAAGCGTACAACTGGCTATGGAATACTCATCCATTTAAGGGCTGAGAAAATATGCAAGTTGCTTTGGTAATAACTCACCCGAAATGCTCATTGTCGAAACAGACGGAAGATCCATTTGTAGTAATTTTATTTTCTTAAACAGGAATTTGTTGTAACAAACCACTTAGCTGTTTATCTATGCATTATCAGTTTAGATTATATTTTACAACACTTTCCATCACGCAGAGATGTTGAAATGTAAGTAAAATTTGTTTTCGTAGAATATATCTTGTTACCTATTTTTTTTTTCATGCCTCTTTCGAGAGTTCGGTGAGAAATTATCTACTTACGTGTTAAAGCTAGTATTTAGAATCACTTAATATTTTTAACTACAAATTTTTTATCAGGTAAATGTTAATTTTTCAGTCACTCTGTTTATTACACTATCTATAAAGCACTAGGAACCAGGTAAATATCATAACATATCTAAATATGTTGTTAATATATAGCATGAGTTTTTAAAGTGCAGTCACAAGCTTTGGATTGTGCCAATGACCTTCGCTGGACCACCAAATGCCTCAAGGTTTGATAGGGTTGATGTTCAACATGGACATAAAAGAACCCATCATTTGAAAGAAACAAAATCGGAAGTATGGAGAGAATTATACATGTGTGCCGTTCTGGGGAAGAAATAACATACACACTTCTAAGTTGATGCGGGGCTTTGGGATAGAGAATGAGCAGGTAGAGTATAGGTGATTTAAGAAGGAGAGATAAGTTTGCCAGGGAGACTTGGGGGGAAGTATGTAGAAGGTATATTCCAGAAATTTTGGTATTATTTTTTCAGGAGAGACATTTATTAACTTCAAAGAAGTACAAAATTCTAATCTCCTTCAAAGTAGTACCCTCTGATTTCAATGCATCTGTTGTAGCGTTCCAACCGATTTGTAAAGGCTCCATAGAAGTCCGCTAAGGTGAACGCTTCCAGGACCTTTATCACAACTTCCTTGATATTCAAACTGACTTCTACTGGTGTTCTCCTTCAGCTTGGGAAACGACCAAAAGTCACGAATCTGGACTGATGAGGTATTTTGATGTATATCTCTGTCAAATAGTTGGTTACCAAGATGTTATTCACAAAGCACCTTGAGAAAAACTTTGCATAAAGTTTGCGACTGTTGAACTCTCCATGAATAATTATATGTACAGCTGTCACACCAACTCCAAATTGCATGCCTATTATCTTTATGGACACATAATGATCCTAATCCTAAAAATCGAAAGTTTTCTCAATCAGCCTCTAATGTTCTGATGTCCCTTTCATTCCAGCACCTCCCATAATCTCTCACTTCCTCTTCGACTAATTGTGATAGAGCGAGTAATTTAATGTATAGGCAGTCTGGTGTATTTCATAAGTTCCTGTAACGTCATTTCTTAATGTAACACCAATTTTTATTGCATAGCGAGCTTTCGAAGGCCCCCGACTGCATTCTGCAAACTAGTCTGCTGCGACCAACAGTGTTTAGATCGACGTTTTCACAACAGTATTGCAGTCGTTTCCTTCAATCCATAATAACAAAAATTAGCAGATCATCATATTAAGCATATGATAATGATAGACAAAAATTACAATAATCTAGGACAGAGATAACTACCTCTCTCCATAGTCTCGAAACTTCTGGAATACCCCTTGAATTTTGAAATTTCTTAT
>NC_142929.1:10724362-10729362 GCF_046866305.1 Octopus bimaculoides | reverse complement strand
GGGTATCTATTTATTTCTGTCATGTATGTGTATATACACACACATGTGTACATAGACGTGTCTTTATACACACGCACTTATATACGCGTATACACTCACAATTTTATATATGTATAGATTCACATATTTATACAAAAATGTCCTTCCCACATACACAAAGACACACACACACACACACACACACACACATACACATACTTGCATGTATTCAGATATATGTGTCTTTTAATTTGTTCATATAATCCCAGCGCTACATTTCTTTTTCGTTGATATACTTTTGTCATAAAACTGTTTTTTTACTATAGTTTCCTATATAACATCCATTCATTATACACCACGATTAGTTTATATACTTACACACTTTTAAAACACTCGCGTCTTATATTCACCCAGCCATTCATAATCCTTGACGCGTATTCCCAAATATCCTGTGTATTTTGAGTATCCTGTGCATTTTGCGTATTTTCCCCCAACAATTTCTTTTTCGTGTTTTGTGCATCTCCTTTATCCAACTTCATATACAGTTCCTATGTAATATACCAAACGCGTCGGATATTTCTTGACCCATATTCCAAAATTTATAGTATAATTTAGAAAAAAAAGTATTTGCGTATTTTCCCTATAACAGTTTCTTTTTCATGTTTTGTGCATCTCCTTCATATCCAGCTTCATATATTCTTCCTTTGTAAGGTTATATATACCAACCCTGTCGGACATTTCTGTAATCACAGAAAATCGGATTCGTAAAACTTGGAGTAACAGTTAATGATATTTTCAGCTCCCAACAAATATAACAAAAAACTATATATATTTTCTATTGAGTACTTTCTATTATCCTTCTTGTTTACACAATTGTTTGTGTAAGACACATCACTTCACACGTATACATTCACATAAATGTCAAATCTAAATGTCAAGTGGGATCAATTATTCAAATGTTATATACAGCTACAACGACAAAGAAGCCTTTCTAGCAAAAACTTTCTAACATTATTTATGAGATTTTCTGTTATACGCTGATATGAAAGATGGTGTCTGAATTAGATAATAGAAAGCAAATTTTGTAAACCATTTTCAATATTTATGTTTGTTAATAATATCTATTATATCCTATAGTCTCCTTTGAATATGAGAAACGGTGTTAATTTCAGATTCATGCGTGTCCTTCATAAAGGTATCTGTCTATTTCCTTTTCGTCTGTGTTATTATTATTATTATTATTATTATTATTATTATTATTATTATTATTATTATTATTATTATTATTATTATTATTATTATTATTATTATCATTATTATTGTTGTTGATGTTGTTATTATTATTATCATTATCATTGTTATTGTCTTTACTTCTCAGAACGTTCGGTCTTGTTTATTCTGGTAGATTCCTTGACAGCGGACATCAGCCTGTTGCCAGAGGTCTCACTGGGTCTCTTTCCGCGCATTAAAAGCTTTGATACTTGGTTGTTAATTATCGTGGAAGAGATTCAACATTCAAATACCAGTCTCAAAATTCTAACTCTCCCCAGCAGAGCAGTATTTTGGGCTTGCTCTGCTCTCATGTCAATTCCGATTTCTTTGACATATTTCTCGAATTTGGTTTTTAGTTCCCAAAGTGCCGCTACAACTACTGGAATGACAGACACACCTCATAGTCTACGTTCTTGCAATTTCGTCTTTTAGTAGTCTGCACTTTTCAATCTTTTCTAGTTCTTTGTCACTTATACATGCATCTCCAGGTATTGCAATATCTATGATCGTTTTCTTTTCCCCTTTATCTACCACAAAAATATCTGGTCTCTATTAGGGGGTCACATTGGATTGTAAAATCCCACTGTATCTTAGGTTCCTTGTTCTCGGTGACTCCTTCTGCTTCATGTTTGTACCATTTCCGTGCTCTGTTCAGGCCGTACTTTTCATATAGCCACCAGTGGGCGTTCTTAGCCACGTTATCGTGCCGCCTTTTGCAGTGCTTTTGGGCCAGCTTCCTACACTCACTCGCAATATGTGAGATTGTTTTTTTCTTTTTTCTGCTGCCACACATCCTACAAAGGGGCTATTCGCTACTCTTATCTATTTGGAACTTAGTAATTAATCCTCAGAGCTTGTTACTGGAAGCTGCATATCAATGCCTCAGTGCATCCTTTCAGATCACTTTTCTTAGCCGTCTTCAAGTGTTGATCTTGTGTTTTCCTTCGATTTCTTTGAGCCATGCCCATGCAGCAGTTTCATTAACCTGTTGTTTACTCTTTCTTCTTCATCTTGTTTCTTAAATGGTTGTGGGTGCATTACATTTTCGGTAGGTATTATATTGATAATTCTAACATCGGCAAGCAAAGATTTACTCTGTTGTTTGATGTACCATCCCTGACTGTTCTTCTCGTTAACAACACAGATTTTGCATCCTATGAGACCTCTTCCTCCCCTATTTCTAGACACATACCCTCTGCCAGTATCAGTTTTGGGGTGAAGTCCCTTGTTAATTGTCATAATTTTTCTAGTCTTCCTTTCCATTTCCTCGAGCTCGTTCTTTGTCCACCTAACAACATCCGCGCTGTATCGCATTAAGGAAACCGCCCATGTGTTAACTGCACTGATTTTGTTTTTCCATTGAATCTACTTCCTATAATTAGCTTGGCACTTCTGAGATATTCTCTCCAAAAGCTTTCTTACGTTTCACTTTCCTTGATTTTGTCGTATTCTAAAATTCCCAGGTACATTTATCCATTAGTCTCAATATCCTTGATTTTCTCGCCGTTGGGTAGCTCTACACCATCAGACGACACTACTTTGCCTCATTGTATTATAAACATACCAAACTTTTTATTCCCAAATTCCATTTCGATGTCCTTACTGAATATCTGCACTGTTGAAACTAGGCCATTTATTTCACGTTCCGTCTTTCCAAGGAGCTTTAAATCATACATATATAACAGATGGTTTAATTTTCCTCCATTTTTCAAAGCGTACCCCCATGTCACTTTCCGTAGTATCTGTGTGAGTGCTATCATACAAATCACAAACTGCAACGACGATAGGCTATTTCCTTGAAATACGCATCTCTTGATGTTAACCGTTGCCAAACATTTTCCATATGAAGTTAACTCTGTATTGCAGTTTTTCATTGGTCTTCTAATAAAATTTCATATTATCAGACACCTGTATCAGCTCAAGACTTTCTAAAATCCAGGAATGGGGGACCATGTCATACGATTTCTTATAATCGATCCATGCCATGCCCAGATTAGTAAATCTTTTCTTGTAGTCGTTCAGTACCATTCTGTCTATCGGAAGTTGGTCTTTGATTCCTCGGCTTTTCCTTCTGCACCCTTTCTGTTTCACTAGCAGGTTGTCATTCATTTCTAGGAAGTTATACACATAATTAGATATTATTCCTGTCATCAGCTTCCACATCAGAGGCAGACAGGTGATATGCTGGTAATTATCCACTGCATTACTTTTGCTGGGATCCTTTTGGCAAATAATTTTTTTAACTGTGGTCAGTCACTTTGGGTTTTGCACACTGTTGTTGAACATTTTATCCATTTGTGTGTCTATTCTTCTGTGTAGTGCTGAGAAATATTTCAGCTAATATCCTTCTATCCCATCCAGTCCTGGGCATTTTCAGCTCGGGATCTTTGTTGTCTGTTCGGTTACCATTCCAATCGTTATTCCAATATTGCTTTGTTTCATTTCATATTTTTCCGACCTTAATTCCTTCAACCATTTAGCGTCTCTTGTTACGCTTTCTTCCATTATACCAGATGCTACTCTAAAGCCTTTTACTTTCTTCAGCGTCAGGTCTCTCACTGCTGCTAACCTTTCCATTCAGCGTTGACGAACCCTTTTCTCGTCTTCTTTGTAGAATCTGTTGATTTTACATTATTCGATTCTTTGGTCATATTTCTTGATCTCTATCGCTTTAGCCTGCAATGATTGGAACAGATACAAGACAAAAGATGAAAGATAAACGATCATCATCGTCGTCATCATCATCATCATCATCATCATCATTATCATCATAATCGTCATCATCATCATCGTTGTTGTTATTATTATCATTATTATTATTAGGTAGTATTATTGTTGCTATTATTATTATTATTATTATTATTCAGTAGTTTTATTTTTATAACGTGCTTTCACTTCACTACAGAGCGCAGCTCTGTGCGCCTTGGGTATGTGCTGTGGTTTGCTGTGGTGCTCTTATGTTTACTGTATTGAAAGTGTTTTGCGTAGAATGTGTGCAGTACCCAGTAGTGCAATTTTCTGTATGTTATATATATTTGTAAGTCCTGGTGTTTTTGTTATGTATTTGTCTGAATATTTTTTAAAAATTTTTTTATTATTATTATTATTATTATTATTATTATTATTATTATTATGAAATGAAAGGACATTATTAAGAATGCTAGACGGCTATCTAATAAAGTTCTATCACATTCAGAATTGTGATCGTGTTTGTAGTCATAAACTATTGATTAAATATATATATTTGATTTCTGATATCGGATTAGTATACTTGTTTTCAAGCACTGACGACTACTATCAGGGAAAAAAATAATGAAATAATATTATATGGCACAAAGTAAATGCCTATGAAAATATATAGTAAATTCTCAGAAAAGTAACCTTTCTACTTTATCTTCGCTGCATTGGGTCTTACTCCTGCGGTTCTGCTCACACTGTCCCTCCACATACAGACACATACGTGCATATTCATATCCAAACGTATTTATATGTGTAAGCCAGATAAATTATCTGTGCTGATGACGCCCTTCTAGATAGAAACATCACTAACAGCTATCTTCCAAAACAAGGAAAAAGTATTTGTTATAAAAGGATTGTTAATTCAGGAAATGTTTAAGCCTTCAGGTTATCTCTCCTCCTCCTTCCAACTCCGTTACAATCAGTCGCTGAGTATTTGTTTATTTTCTCTTCAGGTGAAAATATTTGCTAAAAAACAAAGATTTTTTTTTACTTGACATTTAGTATATATA
>NC_142929.1:10681862-10721862 GCF_046866305.1 Octopus bimaculoides | reverse complement strand
GTACTACAACCGTTCATAAATAATGTTTATTTGAAAATTATGTAGTGTGTAAGTTAGAAATCTACCACACATTTTAGTAGACTGCGCTTCCTTCAAAATGTCTGAGTTTTTATAATGTCGATATCCTTTTATGAGATAATTATAACAACAAAGAGGCACAGTTTTGAATCTGTCCATAAGTCTCTGTAAGAAATAACAAATAATTGGCTTTTAGTGGTTTAGTTGTGTAAAACAATGAATTAAACTTTACAATATAGAATGAATTAATGAAGAGATGAATTGAATAAGTTGTAAAAGGATTTACGAAAATCTCTCTGATTACATAATAGACTTTTTTGATAAACGATTCTGTTTTATATCGAAATAACATTCTCTATACAATACATACATTGACCCATTGAAATCTATTATCATAATATCTTGTATACAACAGGTTGGATTCAAAAGAAATATTCTAATGGATGAGAATAATAGATTAATTAATATGACTGGCATGGATACATTCTCTGACTACGAGGTATGAGTGACGGTTTTCAACTAAATCTTCCTGGATGGAATTTATTGAGTATATTGAAGCTCCGAAACTGATGTTAGATTCTTATATTTAGGTTTAAGATTTGAGGAAGAAGCTAGCACTGAAGCATGTGAGTATTTCATTGTTCTCTTCACTATATCCACTGCGTTGATTGACATTTTGCATAATTTCTACACAAGCTATGAGATTATTCCTTTTATATTTTCGGTCCATTTGTATCAGGAATTGTATACCTTTGAATACAATTGCTTATATGTTCCTTTGAATTGGTGTTTACGCACTGCTGTTTACTGGTATTGAACATGGCGGATAGATAGTTATATTATGTTCTTATCTTTTCTTCGTTTGAAGCTAGCATTTGCATTTGTTGCTTATATGAAACCATGGCAGCGTATTGTTTGACTCATATGTGGTAGTATTTATTTACTGCTTAAGACGTTGAGCTGGCAGAACCGTTAGCACGCCGGGTAAAATGTTTAGCGGCAGTTCGTCCGTCTTAACGTTCTGATTTCAAATTCCACCGAGGTCGACTTTGCTTTCGTCCTTTCGGGCTCAATAAATTAAGTACCAATTGCGTACTCGGGTCGATCTAATCGACTGCCCCGCAGCCAAAAAAAAAAAAAAATGGGTGTCGGGGCTCAATGTATCCCCTACGCCAAAATTGCAGGCTTTGTGCTAAGTTTTGAAATCAATATTTCATAAGTAAAACAGGAAAACCATCTTAACATTTAAAAACTGATCATGCAACTGAAATGACCCCCGCCTCCACACTCACACACAAAACCTTTCAACATGATTCGGATAAAATAATTAAAAAAAGTTTGAACCCTCCAAACCCAATGCATAACGATCTCTGTGCTGCTCATATAAAATCTAAAAATACTAATTAAGAAACGTTGCTAATGTTTAATGGATACGATACATTTATAAGAGACTAGAAATGAGTTAGCTTAAAATATTTTAATACAGGGTGTTCAAAATGTCTCTCCGCAATGAATTTTGTCATCCTGCGCATCACCATGGCGCTACTTCAAGAGTTCTTCGGTGAACGGATTATTTCGAAGGGACTTTGGTCACAAAGATCATCTAACTTAACACCGCCAGATTTTGTTTTCTGGGTAGCAAGTAAAAGATCAGTATGCAAGAATCGCCCGAAAACCGTTAAATACTTACTGCGGAGAGACCTTTTGAACACTCTGTAGATTAGAAACATACTTCTTAGATTTAAAATTAATTCGTATCAGGTTTTACTATATGAAAGAGATACGTCACTGTCAATGATTGATATAACACTTGATCTGCCAAAAGCTGTTGTTCACAATAACTTCATAACAGTAAAGAACAATATTTATAGGTCAAATGGCAAAAGTACTTTTCAGACCCGTTTTATGCAAGTAATTGTCAAGTGAATTTCGAGACATGCAGTGAATGGAATAATACTTGACATACAAGAGTACTGTGTCTTCTTCGACTCTTGCATTTATGTGTTCTTTCTATAGACAAGTGATTAGTGATACGTGACGCAGACACATTTTGGTTTACGAGGAAATTGAGCAAAGTAAATCTTGCGCATAACGTGACGTAGTAACGTGTGAAAGCGGAAATATCTCTAAATTGATCGGTTGTTTAAAAACATGACGTCTTTCTCTGCATAGAATGACGACTATGGAAAAAAAACGATATTATAGTTGAAAGAGAGAGAGAGAGAGAGAGAGAGAGAGAGAGAGGTATTAATTGCCTTAAAATGTATGTAGTCAGAGTTGAGAGCAAGTATACCATTAATGAGGAAACTATTGAGAGGGATAGGCTATAAAACCATGAGGCAATCCCATATTCATTATATCGAAAGAATAAATTGCATGAGATAGAAAATATCTCTTTCAACTAATGTAATATACTATAAATTAGAAATGCACTTGAATGCTAATGCCACTATCATATAAAATTGGATGAAGCCCATTTCATTCCATCATTTTTATCTTACAATAGAGATCGGACGAATCAATATAACCGGTCAAAAATATTGATTTCAACGAATACTAATTTATTTAGCGCCTATTGTCCGAATCTGTCGATTAGGTAATTTGGACTGAATAGTCCCATTTCAATGTCTACACGGTAAGTAAAAGTTGTTCAAATATATCTCTCGAAAAGAGAGAAAAAGGAGAAGATATTCAGAAACATACTTCATAAAGACGTTAAATTATTGCAAGAGAACGTCTAATTTATTGACAAAATAGGTCTTAAAATTGGGTCTAATTTGATTTCTCTAAATGTATTGCTAATTTCTATGCATTCATCAATACATGGATTCTGAATCTTTATTTAACTGGGTCTCCATTAAAGTAATGAATAAATGATAGAATATAATGAACAAAATTGTTAACTGATTTTCTGAAATGTCACTGCAGAAGTAAAATCAATGGCGTCAGGTCTATGGAGCTGGAGAAAATACGAATAGAATGAGGAATAATATCAATCGATGAATATAATTTGTGGAGAAGAGTGGAAACTTTTTTTTCTGTTCAACTAGGTCAACCAAAAGTTTCTGATATTATTATATCATATAATTTCTGACAGAGTCTGAGAAAAATTACGTTAATTACGAACTTACTTTGATAAGGTCTAATCTAGTCAACTGAATTTGTATTCGTTACTTATAATGATTATAATGATAACAACAACAACAACAACAATAATATTAATGATGGTGATGATGATGTTGATGATAATGATAATAATAATGATGATGATGATGATACTACTACTACTACTACTACTACTACTACTACTACTACTACCACCACCACCACCACCACCACCACCACCACTACTACTACTGCTGCTGCTGCTACTACTACTACTACTACTACTACTACTACTACTACTACTACTACTACTACTACTACCACTACTATTAATAATAATAATAATAATAATAATAATGATAATAATAATAATAACGGCGGTGGACAAGATGCAGTACATGTGCTATATAGTTGATATAATGTACCACTTTGACCCACGAATAACCAAGGAAGGCGAAAAAAAATAAATAAATACAAGCCTCTTAAATACGAAGATGGTGAAGTTAGTGCCAATTATTGTCGGGTCCTTGGGAACAGTCTCAGAAGGCATCAAGAGGAACATAAAGGAAATTGGAATAGAATGCCCAACAGAACCTAACAAAAGGTTTACTTCCTTGGCACGTTCAGAATAATTAGGAAAGTATTAGATATTTGAAACGAACAAATAGCATGGTACTGTAGGCTGCTGGCAGCAAGTTGGATATGCTTGAAAGACTCCAGGAATTCCAACAAAACCTGTGATAAAGAATAAAAAAAAAAATAATGATAATGATAATGATGTATTTTTAAAAAGATTGACGTAACTCGGTAAACAGTCAAGACGAAGAGCGCGATTCGACTATAAGATGTTTTATTAGTTGAACGATATTTCAACAGTAAGTCTGTCTTTGTCAAGGTCAGAATAAGAAGTGATAAAAATTCAAAATTACAGAAATTTAATCGGAAACTATGAACGAGAGCAACCAATGTTCAACTAATAAAATATCTTACAATCGAATCGCGCTCTTCGTCTTGACTAATAATAATAATAATAATAATAATAATAATAATAATAATAATAATAATAATAATAAAAATAATAATATTAGTAATTCTAATAATAATAATAATAATAATAATAATAATAATAATAATAATAATAATAATAATAATAATAAGAAGAAGAAGAAGAAGAAGAAGAAGAAGAAGAAGAAGAAGAAGAAAAAGAAGAAGAAGAAGAAGAAGAAAAAGAAGAAGAAGAAGAAGAAGAAGAAGAAGAAGAAGAAGAAGAAGAAGAAGAAGAAGAAGAAGAATAAAACTATTGCAAAATTATTACAAAATAACCACCGTAGGACTGCAAAAATGCCTACTTCAGAAGCAAGGAAAACTAATACAAATAGCCACAAAACACGAGCAAAACAAAAAAAACTGTGTGTGTGTGTGTGTGTGTGTGTGTGTGTGTGTGTGTGTGTGTGTGTGTAGGAGTGAATTAGCTTGTACTTGTATCTGTAATGTCGGTCGTTTTCTTTTCCAGTGGTGGTATTGAGTTGATATTGCTGATGTGTTTGCTGTTGGGGTTAGTGTTCATACATTCACATTTCCCAGCTCCTTTTGATGACATATTTTTTCTCTTTTCTCGTCTACCTTTACGTTCTGGTTTCAAATTCCACCAAGGTCGACTTTGCCTATCATCCTTTCGGGGTCGATAAATTAAGTACCAATTGCGTACCAGTACGCCAAAATTTTGGGCCTTGTGCCTAGTGTAGAGAAGAATATTTTTTTCTCTTTTCCTTTTCTTTCCATCGGCCTCTTTGTGCTTTAAAGTCCTCCCCGTTACCTTCAACTTTGACATGTCCGAGCGCTTCGAGGAGGACAAGGGTCTGATGTTCTTAATGAGTTTTGTTTTGCTGTTTTGTTAATTGTCTTTTGTGTTGCGGTGGGAATTCAGGGCGATGTTTTTATTGTTAATGTTGCTCCCACTGCTTATTATGTTCTGCTGTTCTGCTGTTTATGCTGTTCTCACTTTCTACGCTGCTGTTGCTGTTGTAGGTGCTGCTTATATTCTTGTAGCTGGGGATACAACCACTGCTGTTGTAGTTGTGGCACTCACTGCTTCAGTTACTACGACGAGTGTTTCCGTTGATCCGATCAACGAAACAACCTCCTCGTGAAATTAACGTGCAAGTGGTTGAGCACTCCACAGACACGTGTAGCCTTAACGTAGTTCTCGAGGAAATTCAGCGTGACACAGAGTGTGACAAGGCTGACCCTTTGAAATGCAGGTACAACAGAAACAGGAAGAAGGAGTGAGAGAAAGTTGTGGTGAAAGAGTACAGAAGGGTTTGCCACCATCCCCTGCTGGAGCCTCGTGGAGCTTTTAGGTGTTCTCGCTCAATAAACATTCACAAATCCCTGTCTGCGAATCGAAACCGTGATCCTACGACCGTGAGTCTTCTGCCGTAACCAATGGGCCATTGCACCTCCATGTTGTGGGTGTAGACTGTTGTTGTTGCTGTAATTGTTGCTGTTGTCACTGTTGTTGCGTTGGTGTTGGCAGTAGTAGAGCCAAACGTACAATCCCCCTCCTCCTCCTCCTCCTCCTCCTCCTCCTCCTCCTCCTCCTCATCATCATCATCATCATCAACATCATCCTCATCAGCAGCGGCAGCACACCTGAAAAGGACATCGCTGACGATACCAGCTCCATGTGTTGATAGTAATTTATAGTCTTTGTTAACATCAACTCTTTTCGTAAGTCTGTTTCCATATTATGAAGCCCACTTATGTAAATTTCATTCTTTTCTACACGAGGCACAAAGCCCGAAATATTTGGGGAGGGGGTGCCAGTCTTTTAGATCGACCCCAGTATGCAACTGGTACTTAATTTATCGACCCCGAAAAGATGAAAGACAAAGTCGACCTCGGCGGAATTTGAACTCAGAACGTAAAGACAGACGAAATACCGCTAAGCATTTCGTGCGGCATGCTAATGGTTCTGCCAGCTCGCCGCCTAATTTCCATGTATATTTATGTCCACAAGGGGATAAACGTAGAGGGGACAAAGAAGGACAGACAAAGGGATTATAGTCGATTATATCAACCCCAATGCGTAACTGGTACTTATTTCATCGACCCTGAAAGGACGAAAGGCAAAAAGGACCTCGGCGGAATTCGATCTCAGAACGTAAAGACAGACACAATACCGATAAGCATTTCGTCGTCCGGCGGGCTAACGTTTCTGCCAACTCGCCGCCTCCATTTGCATGTATCTATTGCTGCACAGCTGCTATTAGCGATGGCTTATTTCAAATTACAGTCATCTTCCTCATCATCACGAACGTTATGTCATCAACGGCTTAACCATTACCTCATATATAATCACAACCACCGTATTCATCAATTCATAAAATTATAAGTGTATTACATTATTCCATTAAACTCATCTTCAGGTTTAACCGAGTGGAATAAGTTTATAATTTCGCAGTTTCTTTTCAATCTCGCCATGATTATGAAGTGCTGTATATTTTTAATTCTGTAAATTACGCTTCCTTGTTTGACCCTTATTCTTGGTGCTAATGCGTTTAAATTAGATTGAGAATAGAAAGGTGCTTTCACTAAGTCGCGAATTACCATTGTCGCAACGTATAACAAATACTTTGTTGATGTTAAATTATTAGGTGTAATTCACTTCAGGTTACAAAAGAGAGAATTCACTGGAATTAGCAACCGTTGATATGAATAGTATTTCTTAATTAAAGCGAACTCCCTCGGTTGAAAATGAGGAAATATTTGAATCCGATATCTGAAGTGAATGGTATTAACCCTAATTTGTCTTTGTTTCACTATCAATAGTTATAGATATACTGATAAGTGACCTGGATGGCCTAATTCTAACAATTTGAGGCTCGGACTACAATAAACTGACTCGATCCTTCAAAAGTAAAGGCATTTTAAGAACCACAGAATGCTGAACGATAAGGCTAACTTCATTATCCTTTGGACTGAGGTGACACAGAGACGACATCAAATACTTGCTTCTAAAATAGACACAAAGTCTGTTTTTGTAGGATGAGCTTTAGTCAATACCATCAGCCTCAGTATTTTGTTGGTGTTTTATTTTATCGACCCATAAGGATGAATGGTCAAGCTAACATTGGCTATATTCGAAGTTTGATTCTCTAACATCTCTGCCAATCAACCATAGAGGGGGATGTCAGGAATTTTGAGGGTTCAGTTTTTGTCGGCTACATTGATCTGTACTTCACTGGTACTATATTTTATCAACCCCGAAAGGGTCAAATGTAGAGCTGACTTCAAGCAGGATTTGCACTCAAAATGTAAAGATCCAGAACTGCGCAGGCATGGCTGTGTGGTAAGACGTTTGGTTTCCAGCCACTCAATCACATAGTACCGGATTCAACCCCACTGCTTGGCACCTCGGCAAATGACCCCTAAGTGCCGAGCAAAGCCTTGTGAATGGATTTGTTTACCGAGACTGACAGACGCCCGTCGTATACACACACACACACACACACACACACACACACACACACACACACACATATATGTGTGTGTGTGTATGTATGACATTATTCAGTTTATTTCAAGATTTCTGTTCAATACACCGCCACAAAGTTTTCATGAAATTTCACAAAAATACTCATAACCCGAACCGCTTAAAGCTAAAACCAGTACAAACGCACGAACGATGTCATAAATAACAGTACCGCCGATAGTTGTCGTTGACAAACAACGGCAGTAATTTTATTGAAGGGAAGAAATCCCATTACACCGCCACAACGTGTTGTTGACAAACCACAGCAGTAATTGTTTTCACCTCAATAGACGAAATACGACAACTTTTAACATGAAATAACTTCGAATATGAAAATTTGTCTCTGTTCTATAAGACAAAATATACAAGTATACGAAGTTTTAAAGTGTTTCGGTAGAAAATAAACTAAATAAAAACTAAATAAAAAATGGTGTCCGCCAAATCAGAAACATCTATTTATTTCGAGGTTTTACAACTCTTAATTGAAAGATAATGTGAAAATAATATACATACATGTTAATACTGAACTGTGCCACGTGTTTGAATAATTTTTTGCAATATTGAGATTTAAGATATTGATATCGCAGGACAGAACGTGGTGAAACTGGAGATTACGATAGTATTTTAGAAGATATCTACAAATATTTATTACTAAATGTAAGTATTCATTTCTTTTTAACAACAGACTCAATCGATCTCGTAATGAGCAAAATATTAGCTGTATTTGAACTCATTATATAGAAGACTGAAGCTTCTACTCAAACCGATTTTTCTCAACTCAAAAACAGTCAGCATTTAAACGTTATAAACACTTTCCTATGTAGTATATTACACAATAAAAATTAAAAAAAGACAATTGGTTGATTAAATTGTTCTTTCTAATATTTAAATATACTGACTGCGTATAAATGTATTAAGAGGGAGGAAGCTGATTACTATGAGTAAAAAGAAACCGCATATCAGGTAAACTGTAGGTTTGCCTTTAGGTGTATAAAGTATAAGAAATCCACAGTAAATAAGAAACATAATTATTTCTGTGATGAAACTATGAAAGTAATTTCATACTTAATATTATTAAGAGTATATCTCGGTTAAAGGGTGCCCAAAAAGAAATTCCATATGATATTTAAACAAATTAGACTAATTAAGCATTCATTTAATATTTCATACTCACAAATAAAAAAAAATGTTATCCATAAAGCATGCCTATAATTATCGCATCGTAATTTCTATTTAAAATTCATCATGGAAAATTATATTAACAAATGAACACTGAAATGTAAATACATTACTCTCATAAATATGGTGTATAGGGAATTGAAGTTTATCAATAATTACTCTAGAAACACTTTTAATGCTTAATTTGAAATATTCTTGTATTTGTCATTATATTTTATCGATCGTGACAAACGAACCAAAATTGCATTTAAGCAACTAATTTCAGTTTAATATAATATCATTATTGATGATAAATCACGAATACGTTCCTCGACCTTCAAACTTGCAAACTATTTTGTAACCTGCGATGGAGTTGCTGAAACTAGGATACTAAGCATCTTCGTTGGAGCTTGAGGAGTACTCGAATTGAATATTGAATTTTATATATCAGCACAAGATAACATTTATGGGTATGTTATAATCTATCACATCAACATCAATACTGAACTGACTTTATTTATCGATTTTATTTATTGAACCTGAGAGGATGAAATTTAACTATGGGAATTTGAAATAAAATGTTAAGGAGATGAACTTGGAGGTATCACTTGAATGCATTTTTCCAATGTTGTAAATCACGCCACCAACCAAACATTCTCAATATTATATAATTAAATTGAATATAACATAAATAAAATAGATATTGCTTACTACAGGAAGCCTGACATCCACACGTGAGCAAATGCGTTACAATCATGAATAATCCATCGTATTTTAAAGTATGTTGAAACAAGAAGCATATTACGCCACTTTTAAGATTGTTGCGTGCGTTTTGATTTAGCAGTTATTTCTTGCAGTTTCATCGACAGAGTAGAGCTTCCGTCTGTAGTTCGTTTGATTTTGCTTCTCTAGAAACTGTTCTGCCTTGAGAGATAGAAATGTTTCTAACACCTAAGGTTCCATCATAGGCACCAGATACAGGTGATGGATTACACCACACAACAGTCTTTAGATTGGACTCACGTGCCATTCGCATCCATCCTACTCAGGATAATATGTGTTAGACAGATAAAGCTTATGGCTATTCAGAGGAGTATTAAGAAGAAAATATTATATTAAATGTCTATCCTTTTGTTAATATATTCTTCTTAATAATCCTCTGAATAGCCATACAATATAGCAATATTGTTTTAAAACATTTAACTATAGTACTATAGGATAAGACTTCCCCTTTTTCATTATCAATGGTCTGCTAGTGGGTGACCCCGCTTAGTTGTAAGCCAACATCTTGTTTTAAGTTTTCCTTTACCAAACTTCATGATTTTTATGACTATACCAACTATGATTTCTGTCTGTTCTCTCAGCCCTACCCCTAACAGATAATGCCTTTAATTTTTCTCAGCCTTAAATATACAAGGCTTGATAAATTAGACTATAAATTAAAACTGACCCCATAAAAAACAAATGAAATATGTGACAGGAAGAGTCTACTTGACAATTTATTAGCTTCTATGTTGTAGTAGAGACAACATGTTCTTTCTCTATCTCCTTAACTTCTTGGAGATTTCAGGTATTATTATACTAATGTGTCCATCTGTTCTAATTTAATTAAATTCTATGTCTTCATGCAAATGAGGATTGCTCTGCATTTTAAATTGATGTAATGATTACATTGTTCAATTAAATGGAGTTGCATGAAACGATCGTACTGTATTACCTCTGGATATCGTTGTTGCTTATTTTGATTATATATATATATATGAAAGTTTACGTTCTGCTGATATTAACAGCTAATGAAATTATTCTTTCAAATCAAAAGTTAAAGAAATCCTGGAGCTAAATGTTTCGTAGTATTTAATTTCTCCGTTGTGAGTGAAAATCCGTCGGATACATACCGGATTTCCCTTTTATGCTTTCAGGTTTTATCTTCCAAGTTGATAAAGTAAATACCAGAAATGTATTGATAAGGATTCTATCAATATTATTGCTTCCAAACATTAGAAACATTGCGATAATGCTGTTTCAGAATATATCTAATACGCCATTACAATTGTGAAAATAACATGTCAGATTAAACGAACACAGACGATGGTAAGAAATATCAAGGTTGTAAATCTACTGCTAATAAAGATCAACAATACATATTTCCATTCAATTAGAAAAGATGCCGATCATTTTCTGATGT
Source organism: Octopus bimaculoides (assembly GCF_046866305.1). Taxonomy (NCBI): domain Eukaryota; kingdom Metazoa; phylum Mollusca; class Cephalopoda; order Octopoda; family Octopodidae; genus Octopus; species Octopus bimaculoides. The sequence goes on along the minus strand of NC_142929.1, from coordinate 10,710,862 downwards.
ATGTTTGTATATAATAGCATATATTTTTGTTTTGAGTCATCAATGCCAAACTTATATCTACTATGACTGCTTTGTATCTGCAAACAACTTGAATGCATGTATTGTTAATTTACAAAATGTTCGAATCACTAAAATTAGTTATGTCATCGTGATTTCAGAAATAAAGCATACACCCATGGATCTTCTGGCGTATGTACTGAGAAAATACAATACAAGCTGAAATAAGAAAACATCCGATATTTTTTTCACAATTAGTAGAACGGTACATATACTATGACTACCATGCCCCCTCCATAAATTTAGCCAAAATAAACATGGTATACTCCAACACCTATAATATATTGCACTAAGAAGTGATTTTAAATATTAAAAGAAACAAAACTGACATTTTGTCAGCTACGATGACGGCTCCAGTTGATATGGTCAGTGGAACAACCTTCTCTTGAAATCAGCATTCAAGATGCTGATGACTTCACAAGTATGGGTAACGTTAATGTAGTTCTCCGGGAGATTCAGCGTGGTACAGCGCGTGACAAGGCCCGGCCCTTTGAAATAGAAGTACTACTCATTTTTGCTAGTTGAGTGGACAGGAAGAAAGTGAAATAAAATATCTTGCTCAAGGACACAACGCTCTTCAGGGAATCGAACTCATGATTATACGACCGAGGAGCAGAATAACCTAACCACTAAGCCACGCGTCTCCACTTTCAAAGGAACAATTACAACATTAAATCACAGGATATAAAGTAAGGATGATTTTTAAAACAAGGGGGTGATCTGCACAGGACATAATGGTAAGACATTAATCGTAATGGCCAAGACAGACTATTACAAACGTAACAAAGATGGTGATCAAGATTAATTTTAAATGTGATACGTAGATAGATACGCGCCGAATTTTCCTTTATGACAATTTTATTGTTTGCATCTTTATGTTACATTACTTCTTTTGTCTATATTTTCTATTATGTAGAATGTTTCGATAACTCGATAATTAAAATATTTCTTGGTGTTTATTATAGATAAAAAAAAAGTGTTAGCATTTCTCCCAAGTCCGCCAAAACACAATTGCTTTTTTTTTTTATTCTTGCGTGTGTAGTGTTTAATATTAGTTATAAATAACTGCCTGCTATACGTTTATTGCGCTGTTTAAAACATAGTACGATGTAGAATTCTATAGATTCGTGTTTTACAATTCCTCCAAATTTGCAACTATTTATTGGCAACTGTTTTATTAGCAACTGTTATTACATTATTCAACATATCGGTGATTAACAATTTATGTCGAAAAGATAACCGACAATGTTTTCCATTAACAATCATAAAACATACTTGATTCAATTATTAATAATCGTAAGTGTTCGGTTGTTTTACGTTATTGATAATTAACGTCACTATTTCAGAAGATAGCGTCATCTTCAGGTCGATAATTTCTTTAAAAGACTCAGTATCTACTGAGAAGTTTAACAAATCTCTCTTTCTTGCAGTAACACTTCGATGTTCATGCTTTTACTTTGCAGTAATGCTATAATTTACTATGGCTATTGTTATTAATGTAGTAACTGAAACCATCACTTCTCCTCTGAACGACAAACGTGGGAAAATATTGTTCATCTTTTTAGCCACAACCAGGATGATAACTCTATTCGCTGAATACCTCTTAAGGGGTAATTATTTTGACTAATATCGTCATGCATTCATAATTTAATTAATGATAATCTATTTTCAATTTTATAGCAAGTCTTATCTTAATTTCAATTGCATGGAATTATTCTAGATATTTTCCAAAATTATATAAATAAAATAGAAAATAAAAAAATAGAAAATCGAATAATTTATGATAAGATCGAATACGTGATGAAAATTGTAAATATAAGTCGGTGAATAATATTATATTTGGGCGATGAAAAAATGTAAAAAAACACTTTATTCTTATTTCGGAAGATGATTGGGATAATAATATTCTGATTCGGTTTAAAATGCTACCGATGAATAAACGTGTAAATATAAAAAAATGACTAATTGCTGGAGGAGAAAGAGAAAATTTACTTAGTTATTGAGTAACTTTCGGAATTTTGATTCCATCGTCATTAGCAACATACAATCTTGGTGTAAAAAGTCATGAGATACAAAAAGAAAAATTCAGCAATACTACCATGAGGGAAAATGAATGAACACTGGCTCTGTCGGTACAAGAAGCGAAAGGCTTCAGATAGAAGTCATGTCTCTACCTTCAAAATCTGACTCAAACAAAATAAGATAAAAGAACTCATGGATACACATCTTATATATATAAGATATATCGTACGATGTTATAAGCTATGAATGAGAGACAACACAAGCTGCAGAAACTAAGTTCACATGGATTTAGCAATGATTGAGAAACAATTATGAAAATAAAAGTGTCGAAGAGAAAAAAAATTCATAAATGAATAAATTAGAGCATAATCTTCCACACAAAAACAAGTGCTCTCGCTATTTAAGCCATAATGTAATCCTTCATTAAAACAAATTACGAGTTCAGTTTCCTGAGGTGCTTTAATAAGAAACATGAAAAGATGTTAATTGTAAATCTAGTTTAACACCTAATAATTAACACGTCCATCCTAAACTGGACGTGGTGTTTTAGATCACCTTAAACTGCTGTTAAGACTCCAAAGTCCAGAAATACTGTCTTACGCTAACGACACTCGCTAATTAAGCACTGACTTTATATAATTGATCGTTTGCACCAGTGATTTCACTGTTATGCAGATTATCAGCGGCAAGCAATTCTGCACCGAATGCCACAACGAAAATCAGTCGAACTGATATAATATAATATTGATCTGCATCAAAACGTTAAATCACGTGATATGGTAGTGCCATCCATCGGTGCAAACGACCATTTCGTCTGCCGATATAGCTGGCTCTTAATTAGTACCTGTCGTCAAAATGATGGAATATGTCTGGATGTTAGCAGAAGTTTAAGGTGATCTAAGCAACACACCCAATTTAGGTATGGTGTTATTATTATTATTATTATTATTATTATTATTATTATTATTATTATTCGTTGCAAACACCACTTCTTTCAGTGAAATCTAATTTACTTTAATATTAAAAGCTGAGACGAGAATAAATGCTTCATACAAAGAGTTATAAAACAAGTATAGTATTTTTAGTGTGTTAAAAAGCGCTGTAAAGAAGTAGACTGATGTTTATTGAATAACGAAAGAAAGCACGCACACACACACACATACATAGAGAGAGAGAATTCACGAAAAAACAACAGACGAAGACAGGTGGTGTAAGCAACAAATGGATGTATTAGTATAACATTCGGGAATAGAGAAAGTCTTTAACGTTTCAAGCCTACGGTCTTCAACAGAAACGAACACAGAAAGAAACAAGGAGAGAAACAAGGAAAGAAAAAAAATGTGTGATGGTCACCGATCTATCATGGAGAATGTATATATATATATATATATATATATATATATATATATATATATGTATGCACTTGAAGTTGTTAAATACATATATATTTTATATGAAAAATATGTTGCCTATTGACTATTCTATGCATGCTAGCCACTGGTAGAAAAATCTCTAATTTCTATACCCTATATATATTTTCTAAATATGATCCTAGTAATTTTGAAGAAAGTCAGCACATAAATTTTTATTTGCTACTTACTATAACTGCGCTTGCGCGGGAGATTTGAAAAATTATAATATATAAAAATGAGACATGTGCTGTCTATTTGTCCCATAATTATACGTTAATTATTAGCGCCCTTGCTGATGAAGAACACGGATAACAAATTATCTTATTTGTTCAGTAATGTTCGAAATCTAGGTACAAGTAGTAAACTATTGAAAATGTTTTTATTTTGCATCCACTTCGAAATTACTCTTAACCGTGTTTCGGACATTGACTGTTTTTTTTGTACGTAAGGTGTCCTGTTAGGGTCACCTCTTTTGTGCATGAATGTACACTAATTTTATATATATATATATATATATATATATATATATATATATATATATATATATATATATATATATATATATACATACATACGGTAATTTTCTGTTACGAACGTAGAAGAGTGCAGTATAAATCTCGCCCACCCTCAGATTTCACCCTGTGTTATCCAGTTGTAGTATTATACGTACTTCTAAGTTTTGCGTTTGGGCATCTGTCGTGTGTGAATAGATAAATGAAAAAATATGGAGTCAACATGAAGGAGCACGGCTGGACGTATATTTTCAATCACTACAGTAGTGCTCCAGGTGTACACGTACTTTATTATGCAACTGATTTTCTATATCCATTTAACTTCACGTAAATACACACACACACACACACACACACACACACACACACACACACACACACACACACACACACAGAGATATATATATATAGGCGTAGGAGTGGCTGTGTAGTAAGTAACTTGCCTACCAACCACATGGTTCCGAGTTCAGCCCCACTACGTGGCACCTTGGGCAAGTGTCTTCTACTATAGCCTCGGACCGACCAAAGTCTTGTGAGTGGATTTGGTAGACGGAAACTGAAAGAAGCCCGTCGTATATATATGTATATATATATATATATATATATATATATATATATATATATATATATATATATATGTATATGTGTGTATATGTTTGTGTGTCTGTATTTGTCCCCCAACGGATGCTGATGTGTTTACGTCCCCGTAACTTAGCGGTTCGGCAAAGAGACCGATAGAATAAGTACTAGACTGACAAGGAATAAGTCCTGGGGTGGATTTGCTCGACTAAAGGCGGTGCTCCAGCATGGCCACAGTCAAATGACTGAAACAAGTAAAAGAGTAAAAGAGTTACACATTTGCACATTCAACCAAACTTGGATGCGTTGTTTGAACATTGTAAGCAGCGGTAATCGTTAAATGCTAAAATTACAGATCATATCGATAGTCGTGATCCGTTCTGTACAGGCAGATGAAACAGTTGAATCACATGATTTCGGCGTAATTTTCACTTCCTCAACAGCAGGCGCACTGCCAACAATTGCTAGATGGAAATACTGTCAAAATGATATAGCCTAACAATGACTAATCAGTCACTGATTTCACAGAAACCTGTCTGGCATTGTATGAATTAGCTATTAGCGACCGAAGCAAGTTAATGTTCGTTAAAATGATACTTCCGTTGCTAATAGTCAATATACAGACACACTCGTACTCATACGCATTCATACAGGTACATAAGGGCACAACAGGTACATAAGGGCACAACAGGTACATACGGGCACAACAGGTACATACGGGCACAACAGGTATATAAGGGCACAACAGGTACAATTGAAAACTATGTAGAGCGAGTAAATACAAATTTGACAGAATAAAAATGTCTGAAAAAACAAAAGGAGGAAGTGAAGTTCCAAAAACATACTAAAACAATTGAAGGACAAAATATTTACGGTTTACGATGCACGCGTTTGCAGATGCCTTATACAACTGACTTCAGAATTGAGAAACTCAAATTTCGGAAGAATTGGAACTGCAATTCCAGTTTAGTTATGTGTCGAGTATTGATGCTCAAGGTAGAAATATAGCATTTGCAACAAAAACAATAGAAGGAAGTAGACCAGGGACTTGTTGGCCAAAAACTCACGGAAAATTGTATATGTTTCACAACAGAACAAGATGGTTACAGAACAACACAGAAGTAAGTACAAATTAACCTGGAACGGGCATTGTAGTAAAATGGCAGATTACGAAAGAAGGTAATCCATGCTTCGGATACGCACAGACTTGATGAAAGTGAGGTAGTTCAGTTAATGGATATGAAAAATAAAGCTTGAGAACAAAGTGGGCGTTTCATAAAAGGATGCTGAATTTCTTTATTGACATTAATTTGTAAATCATTTATAAATTAACAGTAAGGTGAAAAATGTCTTATTATTATTATTACTATTATTATTATTATTATTATTATTATTATTATTATTATTATTATTATTATTATTATTATTATTATTACGTTTCTAACGCTTGAGATGTATTACGGTGTCAGTTGCTCTCTACCAGTGAATATACATATATAAATGTATGTATGTATATATATATATATATATATATATATATATATATATATATATATATATATATATATATATATATATATATATATATATATATATATATATATATATATATATATATATATATATATATGTATGTATGTATGTGTGTGTGAAGGGAGACACACAAAAGACATCCACTCCTACCAAACATTCTTACTATAAATTCTTCCTACGACATCTAGTGACACAAAGTCCACTCATACACACACACATACACACATACGCACATACACGTGCTATTATTATACGCACACAAACGCACAGACCTACGCGTCCGCACACACACACACATACCTCCTTCTCTCTTGCACTCTCCTGTCTTCAAAATAACTTTTTCTCCACCCGTTCCCTTCCGGTCATTTCAAAATGTAACTACGTGTGTATCGTTGGCGATTTTCTTCCTCCGTCTTCCCTTCTTTTGGACTTTCCTCTATTTGTGAAGAAGAGCTTGGCTCGAAACGTAAAATCCTCTTTCTTTCCTTTCGAGATCGTCTGATAATACAGTACTTGTATCACGTCCTCGCGTTGTTGTTTTTTCTTGTTTGTTCTTCTTTGATATATTCTCAAGGTCGGGTAAAATTCCTGAGATCCAGGGACGAGCTCTCTCTAGCTGTCTTTTTCATCATCATCGCTGCCGTATATATATATATATAATAGAAATATTAATATTTCTAAGACTCTCTAAAGGAGACTACGGCAAAGGTACTGGATATTAATAGTTATCACCAAGCTAACATGGCAATCCAGAAAAATAGGACGAATGCTACCGTTGATTAGCTCCAAGAGGCCATATTGGACAGAGGTTCGTGTGTCACATAGTTAGCTAAAGCCGATGGCCTCTTACAGCTAATCAGCGGCAGCATTCGTCCTGTTTTTCTTGACTGCCATGTTAGCTTGGTGATAGCTATTAATATATATATATATATATATATATACACACACATATACACCCACACATATATAGACTATCTCTCTGTCTATGTCATTGTATTTTAACATCTGTACAAATCAGCAGCGTCCTTCGCATTGTTATTCAGACGTGAGCAACTTGCCTTTTTCTCTCTTACTTTACCTCGTAATCCATTTCACATTTCGACTATTTTCTCGGTCCTACCATATAGAATTGTTATTCGTTTTAACGAAGTGCAAGCGTCAGTAAATCACTAATCTTTTTTTCCGTTTCACTAAATGTTTGCCGACACAGAACACCACGAGTTTCCTCTGACTCTGGTTGCCATGTGTATGCCATGTATTATGAATACAATAACTTAACTTTGAAACGAGACTATGAGCAAGACGAAAACTAACACATTAATGACCATTAATGACCATGGCACACTCACACAAATTCACAGCGCTAATTAGCAGTTATCGAAGCGTCTGAGAAAATTAAAGCTGCATACAGGTGAGTAATAGAATTTTGGTTCAACTATTGCTGCAGGGGAAACATTCGGTATTCAAGGTACAAGAAAAGTAATAAACGGAAGAACAGCAGAAATTACAATAACGCCAATACTACAACTATTACAAAATAACTGAAAATTATAATGAAAAATAACGGTTTCAAATAGTGGCTTCAACGAGGCTAGTAATTTTGAAGGAAGGTTCAAGTCGATTACATTGACCCCAGTGTGCACCTGTACTTATTTTATTGGCTCCAGAAAGGTGAAAGGCAAAGTCGATCCCGGTGGTATTTGATCTCAGAATGTAAATTAGGAAGAAATGTTGCTAAGAATGTTTTCCGGCGCGTTAACGATCCAGCCAGCTCGCTGCCTTGACGACGACGACGACGACGACGACGACGACGACGACGACGACGACGACGACGACGACGACGACGACGACGATGACGACGACGACAACAACAACATTTTCTTTATTACCTGCAAACGTCCGAATAGATACAGGTCAAATGGTTGAACGGTTGAACGGTGTTTTAGAAAAGGCGTGTGCGTTGGACAAAGAAAGTACAGAAAAGATGATACAAGATCGTATATGGTAATTATAATGAGACGAATTAAATTTGTAAAACACAAATAATTACATAAAACGAACAAAAATTTAACTGAAAAACCCGTAAATTAAAAAGAAAATATGCATATATCAATTTTTTAAAGTCCACTTGCATTGCTCGCAGTTCACACAGTACTGGTTATATTTTCTCTGTGAGTATCCTGTTTGTGTAAGCCATACGTTGCTTAATAAAGAGGATTTCAGAGTCATTCATAAGTGGCTTCTTATGGCCAGAATACTGGGGGATAATTTACATAAAGAGTATTTAACATCTTGTGGAAAATTTTACAAAAGCGCTATCAATTTTCTTTTCTTCTTAATTTCAATAAAAATTCGTTTGGATTGTTTCGTCGTTCACTACGCAGATACTATGGTGATCATTTGAATGCCTATGAAGACAATTTTAATTAGGCCTGCTTGCACTTACAGTAAATTACAAACAATTTCTGGTATACTGGTGTGAGATACATTAGAAATAGTCTCGACATATATTTAACAGCGTATTAGAAAAAGAATTTGCAAAAATCCTATGAGATTTTAATATGTAAACATAGAATTAAATTGAAGAAAAGGCCGAGTAATTTTACATTATTGTGGACTCCTGGAATCTAAACATTTCAGGTGACCACTTGGTAGCTTACAAGGAGCAGAAGAAATGGACACTTCTTATCTTTTATCTATTACGTGTTTGTGGTCATGCTGGGGCCATTTTAGTCTTTAAAGGGATCTTCCGTTTGCTTATATTTCTTGCTTTGGAGTGACTTTGTTGGTAGCTTGCCAGTTTCTCTCTTTTTCCGTCGCCTCCTGCTCGTCACAAGTCGATGTAATAGTGCTACTGAGAGAGAAGTATTTCAAACCTTCCCTTCTGTAGCCGAACGTTCGGCTGCTCTGTTTGTTGCTCGTGGGCATCCATTCTTTACTCTTTCTCCAAATATTGCCATCACAGCCATAATGCCTCGCGTTCTGCTTTGCAGCATACATCTTATGTTTTTTCTTTCTGTTCTCTAAACTGGGAGCCACTGAAATAAAGGAAGTATGGCCCTAAAGGCTCATAAAGACTTGGAAATATAATAGGGACGTCAACTATATTACATGCCACTCCTCACTGTATTTGCTCTGCGAGGTAAGATAAACCAATGGTTTGTATCCTTTCCTATGTCTTGGTGCCTTCTTTTTGATGTTGAAGATTCAGTGCCAAGTATCACAGGCATTGCATTTCTCTATGCGTAAAATATTTGCCCATGCATCTGCAACAGTTTCCCTTTATTGGTACATGAATGGCGCTTGGTGATCCGGCACACAATTTGAGACACGGATAGATTAGTTCTGTTTTTGTGTGCTCCAGAATAATTTTGTCAGGCAAGAGAATGGAATCGTTGTAGATACTTTATCCATAAATCTAACTGAGACTGGACTTTGCCTACACTAAAAATTCAATACTGCAGAAATTTTAGCAAAATCGCTGCTTCCATGCTAATACCTTTCACTCATTTATAGAGTTTAATAATTATTATTTCTCTCTTTACCTTCTCCGTGTGGGTATGTGTGTGAAGAATGCGTAACACTTGTTTTAACTTTTATTTCTCTCGCACTAATTTGCATATTGAGACACAATCTGTTTCTTTCATCGTCATATTTCTCTGCTAGTATTTTGTTTTGAAGTGGTTTTCACTTTTTTTGACTTTTTGAAGTTTCCGTTTACGTTTTGGAGGAACTTTCCAGTACTACTCCCTTCGTTGTTATTAGCATTTCCAGATCCTTTCAGAGAGAAAGAAATGGTGGCTATTGAAAACAAGAAATCCAAATGAAATTTTGTCTGTGAGACAATTCTTTCATCTGTTTCAGTTACTGGAAATAATGTATCGACTTTCTAAATTTGTTGTTTGTAAATGTTCCAAGAAGAAAGTCTTTCATTCAGTAAGACACATTGGAATAATTTAAATATATTTGCATCACCAAGAAAGACGTCGTATAGCAAAGCAATAATAAGTACAATAATAATAGCAATAATACAAATGTACATATTTACCAAAACAACAACAATAATAATCCTTTCTTTATTGCCCACAAATGTCAATGCATACAATAAAAACTGAATCTGTAGTGTTCTGGAAAACGGCGAATGATCCAAACATCTCAGCAGTAACCGCAGAAGCATTTAATGAAGCAGAATGCATTAAGTTCAAAATATCTCGTGTTTTGGAAGAATTAACCATATTGTCTCTGCTACAAGTTTTATTCAAGAAAGAATACATCTATAGGAATTATGTATTTGAGGCTTTCATACAGTAGACGTTAAGCCAGTATCATGAAACACTAACAAAAGCGGTGCGGTATAAACATATGCCAGGAAGGTCGCAAAGAATAACAAAACGCGACAATATTCATGATTATGGCAATACACTCAGAATGAAGAGAGAAGAGGTTGAGAGAGAGAGAGAGAGAGAGAGAGAGGAGAGAGAGAGAAAGGGATTGGGAAGGATAGACATTAAGGTTCATCGATATTGTTGTCATGGACAACTAAGAATGGAAATGCATTCTAATTGAAGCATCATTCCCAAAAGGCTTTGATATATCTCTCACAGAAACAGTAAAAAATATCAATATATGCAGATGTATGAAGGCGATAACGCAATATGGAGCGTGAAACCAGAATTATTGTCTATTTCGATCGAACAACATGCACAGAAATACATATGTAAAATCAAAGGATTCTATATATGTGCACCCCACAGGAAACGACACTACTAAACAGAATGCATATATTATGTAGAACACTCGCAATAGAATAGAGAAAACTTTACCAAAAATAAAACACTGCACATAGCCGAATCTCATAAAACTGTATGTAGTAGGGCAACTGTCGGGGCAAGAATTGAGGGAAAATAGACTGATGGAAAAAAAGTCTAATTTGGTGACAGAGGACAAAAAATATAAACTACGGAAGAATGGGTTCTGTAGAGTAATGGAACAGTTAAAAGAGAGGATTTGGCTAAAAGTCAAGAGATAGTGATATGTGAACAGAAATAAAGAGTTCGAAATGAATATGTCCTTCCAAAATACATAAAACAAAATTCTTCTGCACTTTGGAAAGTGTGAATAGGAAGGATGCTGTTCCAAATGCTGACCAGGCTAAGGAGTTCTGGAATGGGATATGGAGAAGCACTGTGATGCAGAGAAGGGATGCCGGTCGGACCGCACCATCAATACTGAAATGCAAAGAAGAATGAGTAAAAAGATACTACTATAAACGCAGGCAATGTGAAGGATCAAATGGTCAAGGTTCCAAATTAGAAAGCTTCGGGTCCAGATGGCATCCATGGTCCTTGGATGACGAGATGCAATGCGTTTCATGAAGGACTGTAACTCGAATGAATGTGTCCAAAGAAGTGCAGTTCCCTCTTGATCAGTTTAAGGTCTTATAAACTACTTCTGTTCAAACTGACCACGAGGTTCAAGCACGATAATCAGGTATTGTCATTCTAGACAAGATATCTAGAGAATGCATCATCATTGATGTAGCTGTGTAACATGCTATGAATATAGCATTTAAAGAACATGAAAATAGGAAAATACCTAGACATAGCAAGGGAAACGCTAAGACTGAAGTGGATCTCTGCAAAGGTAATTCCAGTATCTATAAGCACTCTAGGTACTGGTATTTACAGACATGGTTGTTTCCGTATAGAGATTGGTGTAACAACGAAAATTGCATTAATACATAAATCTTCTCTGCTCGGAACAACAGGGATTATTCAGGTGGTCTTCGATATCGAAGGAAACTATTTATGACCAGGCACAAGAGTGGCTGTGTGCTAAGTAGCTTGCTTAACAACCACATGATTCCAGGTTCAGTCCTACGGCGTGGCACCTTAGGCAAGTGACTTCTACTATAGCCTCGGGCCAACCAAAGCCTTGTGAGTGGATTTGGTAGATGGAAACTGAAAGAATCCCGTCGTATATATATATATATATATATATATGTGTGTGTGTGTGTATGTGTGTGCGTGCGTGTGTCTGTGTTTTCCCCCCACCATCGCTTGAAAACCGATGCTGGTGTGTTTACGTCCCTGTAAATTAGCGGTTCGGCAAAAGAGACGGTAGAATAAGTCCCGAGGTAGAATTGTTCGACTAAAGGAGGTGCTCCAACATAGCCGCAGTCAAATGACTGAAACAAATAAAAGAGTAAAAGTGGTGCTGAGAACATTTATTACTCTGCAAGCGAAAGCGAAATCAGGGTATTGTAATCGCTTGTCTTTGGAAAACAGCAGAATGGATTTTCACCAAATTTGGCAGAAATGCTCATTGGGTGAGTGGCTCGAAATTATGATCATTTGGGTTGATTACCTTCAAACATACATACATACATACATAGACACATATGCGATTGTGTGTGTTTGTATGTGTGCGTGTGCATGTGCGCGCGTGTGTGTGTGCCCGCGCGCGTATGCGTGTGTGTGTGTGTGTACAATAATAGATTCGAGAGTTTGGTTATTTTACGAGTTGATTTCTTAAGTTCACTGGAGTATAAACATCTACACCGGTGAAATACAGGGTGCGGCAGAAATACCTCCCACATTTTAAACTGTCACGTATGTGTTGCTAATGAACTTATGCAAGAGCCAATGATATTTTCATTTAGCTAATGAACAAAAACTGTAGCCTTTTATGTAAACAACAGTAAAATTAATTTTTCTTAAATGTTGTTTCTCTTTCCCTTTGTCAACCTTTCAAACGTGGGAAGTATTTCTGCTGCACCCGGTACTTCTCAAAGTCTATGCAACATTTTCTATAAGTATTTCATTTTGATTGCTTCCAAGGAGAATAAGAGAACCCTACCTTATAGTACTCCGTGTCAGATGTGGGAGACCTTATTCCACGTAGCCATCGCAGTACTTGTCTGTTTTTTCCTTTTATCGATTCTGTAAAGATGAATGGTAAAGGCGACCTCGATGGCGTCTGAACACATGAAGTGAAGTGACAGAACAAATGTCGTAAGGCGTTTGTTCTCGAAGCTGTAAATTTGTGTCGATCCATCCACGTCTCTTAATATTAAAGCCTATCATCCCATGTATGAGGTTGCATTTACAGAATATATGACGGAAAAAATAATAAATGGGATTGGTAACCTTACGCAGAAAAGTAAGTTAGAAGGGAGTGATGTTAGGAAATTTAGATTTATTACAAGTTTACTTCTGATATTGAAACTACAGATTATGTTCACATATTTTGAAATATATTCTGCTACAAATGGAAAACTCAGAACACGAGGGAAGAGACCACGATGAAGATATAAATTCCAGCAAAGTGAATCTATCTTTATAGTTTTTCTTTCTTGAGTCTACTCTGATTGAACAGGCATTTGCTTAAATGTATTTCAGCTGTGAAATCAGCAACTTTTCAGGGTTACATCTCAGTTTAATTTATAAAATTGTCATTTCTTTATTGAAAGCGGCAAGGTGTAATCTAAGAAAGATCTGGTTGCTATCATTTGGCCACCAGCAGTTATGTAGAGGCTCATTTGTTAAGGATAAGTTATATCGTATAGTGCAGAAGAGATTATGTAACGCTTGCAGAATTACTTTGTCACCCGATAGTTGTTAACTTCATAGAATCTACTCTTTGGCTTTGAAGTAAAATTGTTGTAATGCAGTGATATATTATTACCAACTGTAGTGGCTACATAAAGGCATAATTTAGCAAACATACTTCTTCAGAAGAAAACAAACAAACAATAATAATCTGTACTAAAAGGTATTAGAGTATTTTGTACTAGGAAAAAACGGAAAATATTATATTAAGATTAAGTCTTTGTTCCTCTTCGTTGCTCTTACTTCCCTCCCATTTCTTTCTAGAAGTGCTATAAAACGTCAAGCATGAAGAAAAGTTCAATGAAATTCGAAGCCATAAAATACACGAAATTAAACAATGGTATCCAAATTATATTTATTCATAAACAAAACAAATTTAGAACTGTAAAAAGTAAGTTATGTGCATATTTGAAAAAAACACCCAAAAAAACAAAAAAAATTAATGTAAATGTTCACAATGAATAGCCATATACCGGAGGGTTTTAGAACTTATTTTCCAGTGAATAAGAATAATAGAAGTGAACGACAAAAAACAATAAGCAAAGTTTTACAGTTAAGTGCAAATGGAATCTTAATATAGAATGGAAACTACAATTCAATGTAGTTAAAGGGGCTGATACACAATGTTAATATAAAACGTGCAGTATTTTTGAGTACAAACGATATAAAAACATAAATCTATCAAGCTATATAGTGAACCTGAGCTGAAATGTATATTATGTCCTGCAGTCGAAATCGAAATCCATAAAGAAAAACAGAGTAACAGAAATTAATGGCTGAATACAAAGTCACCAAACGTGTTTATTTTTGTTGCTCTGATTTTTTTTTGTTAACTGAAAAATGTAAACAAGCCCGAAGGTTTAGTAAAATATATATAACTGTTTCTAGGAGAAACAATTATAAAGAATACGTGGGCAACAATGTCCACTCTATTTTAGAAAAATTACGTATATAGCTACATGATGTAAAGGACTGAAGGATAATAGTGATAAATATGTAGTAACTCTTGGATACCACTTGCATTGTTTTGAAGATATACGCGCACACATAAACATATCGTTTAATATTAATGTGCATTATATATATCGATATTTACTGAGATTATGCGGTTAAATGAAAATGTCTGTAGTTACAACAACAAGGCCTTAAGCACACATACCTGAAGCAAAACATGCATCCATTTATTTAGAATCCAGTATGATCCATTACAATGCAAAGTCCACCCAGAAAGTGTATTCATGTTAATATGCTCTTAATAATACGACCAGATTATGCGGTTAAATGGAAATGTCAGTGATTACAGCAACAGAGCTTTAAGCAAACACATCGTTCGGTTAAACCCTAGCATTGAGCGAATTATAATTCCTCAAAAGTTACTCTGGCTTCATTTATACACGCATGGTTGTGTTTGTTTGTTTGATATCAAGCTAACTTTCCTTTACGTATATTCTAATATATGTTTTTTTTTTAGTATAATTAATGTATTGTTTATCCAAAAATATCGCTTATTCGATTCGCAGTGCCTATATTTACTACAACCTTAGGATCTAAAATAATATGGAATTGCTAAGTCTCTTAGTATCTTCGGTAGTTTAGTAGCAGAGCAGAGCTTTTTTAACCGTAGATCTTTAAAACACATTTAAAGCGAATATAGTTTACGAGCAATTCGAACACACTTTTTGCAATTACAAAACCAACAACGTTTAAGGCCTACTCTATGCTCCTGCTGCTGCTGATAATGATAATGATGGTCACTGTAGAGGCAAATGTAATAGTAGTAGTACCACCACCACCACCAACAACAATAATAATCCTTGTTACTATAGGCACACAGGGACTGATCGATTACATCGACCTCAGTGCTCTGCGAACGTTAACACAACGTTTCGGCTGATATCACCTCCAGCTTTCATCAGGTTTTCTTGGGGAAATTTCGAACGTTAGTTCTCATTCCTAAGGTATTTTTCGATGTTGTTGTTGCTGTTATTATTATTATTATTATTATTATTATTATTATTATTATTATTATTATTATTATTATTATTATTATTGTTCAGTAGTTTTATTTAGTCCGTATATTTATAACTTACAAAAGGCATTCAACTTCACTTTTCATTTATGATTTATAAGTGGGATCGTATAAAAGAATCTCGCTCATTACAATACAAGTATACGAATCCCTGAGAATCACAATTTTGAATGCGTACATTTATTTTGAACAGGTCCCAATGCATTAGAACGTAAACTGTTTTTGCACTGAGATTTTGTCTCCAAGGAAAACTTCCTCCCTGTAGAATCTTTTTAAAAAGAAATTCTATAAGGAGAAAATTGATCTGCGATATGAAACATTGCAGCGAATACCACCCTCGTTCTAACGTGTAAGAATGTGTTATTTCAGGTTAAAATAACTTTGATTATACAATATGGTTACCAGTAAAATGTAGATTGGATCTAAGCTGGCAATGGCGTATGGAGTCGCACACCCTATCTCTCATTGTTGGTCAGCTCTTGTAGATTATATCACACGAGGAAGATGGAAAGACGATATCGCTTAAGTCATTTTAGCGCTACAAACAAAATCTTTTTACTAGATTCGGATACATGATAGGTACAATCTACGGCGGTATTCTCAATATCAACTAAATACCTGCATATTGACACTGCTACGTAATCATGTTTGTATGTGCAAGATGTATCTAGAGCAAGATTTCCTTATATCAGGATTCAAAGAGATTCCTAATTTTATGTAGTGTGACAATATGTGGAAACAAGAGAGACATATGATTTCTTGCTAGGTAAACCTGCTGGCCTCTGCTGTAACCTTGTTACATAAAACACATCTCTATCGAATATCTTGTAGAGCCGATATGTAGGAAAATGCAAATGGTGTGACCTGGGTCATACTTTTTGTGTCCAGGTCGCGAAAAGAGGAGCAGAATTGCAGCGCAAGTGTGAGAACTGGGATATAAGCTGTGATACTGCAGGAGGGCAAAATAACAGAGCAACGTGTCAGCAAACAAATTAAGTACGGCTGTTCAAGGCAAAAGTATCTAACTGATTCTCACAGAAAAACTCGTTCACGAAGTTGAGTGATCATTTATTGCTGTCCAGGAAACATGGAGGAACAAGTACACAGAAAAAGCAATTTTTAAAAATGCTTGGAAAAGAACCTGACAAATAAAGCGAGAGCCTTGCATATATAAGAATATTGAGTTGCTGTTACTTCTGGTAATGGACTGAAAGTATTTTTTAATATGACATCATTGGATTTAAAAAATTTCTTGAGGCAAGAAATCTATCACTCGCGAATCATTCATCAACGTGAATGAGATGTCGCCGAAGACTTTTACAAGATCAACAAATTTAACAGGTTGAATTGAACGTAAATGTGACTATAATTTTCAGAGATTACTAAGCAGATGGAGCGGTGATTTTTCTGTCTGAAGATGAAATATAGAAACATTGACAAGATCCAGTACCGTCTTTCAAAAGTCACAGGAAATCTCTTATGAAACATCTGTACTCAAAACCAGACAACCGAGTACTGATGAGGAGAGCAACAGAAAATTGTATGAAGATAATGAAGACTGACCCTTGCAGTGTCAATCAACTGAAGTACAATAGTACAGAAAATGAAATCTGACCGTGTGTCGGCATGGCACAAATAATGCGCATTGCTCTAATAAGTGATAGATTGTGTGTACGGAAGTGGTATTTTAAGTTACGAAATCGAATACATGTTTCATGAAAAATGATAACAGATGCACATTTTGAATCCGTCATATTTTTCTTGACCGGTGATTGCAATTTGAAGATTTCATAACTATGATTACGATTTATAAATATGACCAGAAAACTATTTTAGATGAAGTCTTTACTTCAATCGGAATCTGAGATATGAGAAAGCTCTAAAAATAAACATTTGCCAGAAAAAGTAAGATATTGTAGCATAAAAAGGAGTGGCATAATGTTTTCTCGAGCCTTTCATTTCATCATCACATGTAGGGAGAATAGAAATAAAACGCAAAAAACCTAACCGAAAAAGGATTTAATTTTTAAATTTGCATCTGAAACAACGAGACAAGATGATTAAACCAGAAGACTTCATTTAGAAAGTTTTCTCTGGCAGAATATGGGAGTCCATCCTGATAATTTATAGTCTTGCATATTTTAGATCTCCGTGCACCAATCTAACCGGATAATATAGAACTACCAGAAATTAATACGAACTACTGTACATGTTGCTGGTCAGGAAATTTATCTCATCAGAGGTAGTGATTCCTCTTGTAGTTAAAACTTCAATTTCTTTTATACAAAGACATAGACATAATTCAAACATATTGCCCTTTTTTAAAATAATTATATTTTCTTATCATCGGAGGTTTATCACAGACACAAATTCATTATAGGTCTTCGATAGTCAATCAGGGTATTTAGAGAAAATAAAAGTTATATGTCCAATAATGTTTTCATTAGAAAGCAATAACGTTAATTATTTTTATGAATTATAGTGTTTGATATAGTTTAGACAACAGATATAAAAGAAGTTTAAAGAAAACCTTTTTCCCCTTAATTAGCAAATTCTTGAATTTTTAATGATGTATATTTAGATAATGTTACTTTACGACCAATTAAAACTTGACAAATTAATCATAGTAATTTTGAAATATATTGGGTCATCCCATAAATAATGCAGTTTGTTATATTTCTTTTATTTTTCAAAATTAAGATAAAGTTCTCTTTTAATCTAAAATATACACTCCACTATGTTCTGCAATGCTCTTTCGTCTATGTGGGAGACTTGTAAGGCCCCTCTTCCAAAATTTACTTGCCGAAAAACACTCTTCCGGTGGTGTTATGACCCCGTGTACAGAAGTCATATTTTTCCATCCAAATGATTTTGAAGACTGCAGAATAAATGATAATCAGATGGGGCAATGTCCGGCGAATATGGTGGATGGGTCCTCGTTTCCGAATCAAACTGCTCCAGCGTTTGGAACGCCATCCTTGCTGTATGTAGCCGAGCATTATCCTGATGGAAGAACACCTTTTATCTTAAAACCAAAGATGGTTGTTTTTCTTCTAGCGCTGACTTAAGCTGCTCAAGTTGCTCGCAGTAGATCCTTTTTGTTATTGTTTGGTTTAGGTTTAAAAGTTCAACGTGGACTAAATCTTTCATATCTCACCAAACAGATAACAATACTTTACGTAAGTGAAGACCATCTTTAGCTTGGGGTGCTGCTGTTTCTCCTTTTTCTACCCACTATTTTCGGCGCTTGACATTTTCATAGAGAATCCATTTCTTGTCACTAGTCACTATTCGTTCCAAAAAAAGTTCATTCGTGAGACGTCACAACAAAGAAGAGCCCATTAGACTCTGAAAGTTTGTGAGGAACCTATTGACCCAATTTGCTGTTTTTCTGATGGCACAGGAGGTATCGATGGGATTTGTTTCCACCAGGGCTTGCAGGACGTCCTTGTGGATCTCTACAGATCTTCTAGGGCGAGTCTCGTCTTCTAGACTGTAGTTTTCGGCTCGGATTTTTTGGAACCACCGTTGGCACTGGCTTATGCTTATGGTCTGCTCCCCATATACTGCATTAACATTCCTCGCACTTTCCATTGTGTTGTTGCCTTTATTGAACTTATAAAGTAAAATATGCCGAATATGCTCCTTTGTCACTTCCATTATAGCTTTGAAAAAATAACTGTTAAAATCTAACTGCACTCTTCCAAACTTGCACTATGAATACGTAGAAGGTAAAATTACTACCTGCTTTATAGAAAGTTGATTCAGAGAGTTTATCCCGTACCCTCCCCGACTTTTAGTTCATGCAATTGAAAGAACCGCATTATTTAATTCCATAATATATGGGAAGGCCCAATATATGCAGATGCATTAAGCACTACACAGGTTATATTCCAATGCGTCCATTTGCAGTGCATCTACCTAAAATGTTCCAGTCCATCAATATAATTCAAGACAATATCATTGTTCTCTCTACTTTGAGAATAGTCTTATTGATTATTATATTTAGTACAGCTTTTAATGGTTCACCACTGAAAAGTGATATCATTCATCGATCTATTTCCATCAGCGAACGCTTGTTTTCAGCGTTCCTGATGTCTATGATATAGCCAAACAAATGCTATTAACAGTTAGTCATATCTAAATCTGTGTGTGAGAGTAGTTTAACTATTGAAATAATTAGAATAACTTTAACGTTAACGAACAACAGGGGCTACAGCCTATGACGGTTCTGTTAAGCCTATAAGCCTATAAATCTATAATGGTAGGTCAGGATTGTAACACTTGTTTATGGTTTAGTCAACGGTGAAAAGGCTGCGTCATTGAATCTTATTTAACGCCTTTTAGACAATGATAGGAAAAGGAAATAGTTAGCGTCATCCTGAAGTCATGTATAATTAAATTGGGCGACGATTTATATACAAATTCTGTTCATTAATGTCGAAAATAACGCGTGTAGAGTGGTGCCTTAACTTACTGTAAGAAAACCATGCTAGAATTTGTGGAATAGTAAGGTCACTGAAATTTAATACCGAAGGCCTTCGAATATTGGTTTCAAATTTTGGCACAAGATCAGCAATTCTGGGGAATGGGTAAAACAATTATATCGATCTCAGTTCTCAGCTGATGCATATTTTATCGACCTTCAAGTATGACAGGCAAAATCGATCTCGGCGGAATATGAACTCAGAACGTAACGCCGGAAGAGATGCCTCTAAGTATTTTGCTCGATGTGCTAACGATTTGCCGCCTTAATATCTACGAATATTGAGTGCCTCAAGATCTACGAATCTTGAGTGCAACATCATACTTACTCGTACATAAGTATATAGATTTATTAACAGAAGTTCAAATACAACACAAACTGTAAACAAGCGTGGGAACAATTCATTTCCAAAAGAACAAAAAGATAAAACAGGCGCCCCACAGGAACTAAATTTCAGAGCATTTCTATTTTGTTTCGAGATGTTTCACTATATTCTGTTCTAATATCATTTTATCGTAACTAAAAAATTAAAAAAATGATGAATTACAAATATTTGCATTTTTAACTAATATGAGTAGTTTCTTGTTTACTTAAAAATCTCATAAAAATACTGTAATTTATATTCAAATGATAATTATTTTGATGAATGTTGTTTTGAGTTTTCGTTGTTGTTATTCTTTATTCTGCAGTGATCGAGTGAACCTGTCATCAAAGTTATTCTATCCATGGCCATCTAAGCTCTCTTTTCAGACGTCTAATATATCCCGTCTTTATTTCATGACGCTAATATGTGATATTAAGACAGATTTAACTCCTAGTTATAAAATATGAAGCAGCTATGTAGAGGATGTATTTGTTTCTCAACGATTCTATTTCATGAAATTTATTTCAATGATAACATTTCATTAATTTGCATTTCTTAAAACATATAAAAGCATACTTTGGAATAAAAAATACTCAAGACTGTATGCAGAAGCGACGTTAATAAAAATAATTTCTCTTCAATATGAATTAAACTATTTTCTTTTGCGAAACATTGAAAACTATAACGTTGTATGAAACATTTCATTATTCAAAGCGAAGTCATTATTTTGCTAATATCAAAACTGAAAAAAAAAAAGCTCCAAAAATAGAAAAATGTTCAAATATTTATGAACAAATGAAAGGATATTGTATGAAATAGCGTTTCAGTCAGCATGTTGAAATTAATTTCTATATGTATTCAATCTGTTACTTTTATAATTGAATATTCGCAATTTTTAACTATATTTGATAGATAATTTAAAATCCGGTCTGGAAATAATTCTTCAATTTCATTAAATTATTTTGTAAATTTATTTTTATGTAGTAATTCTACCGCCGAGATATTTTTTCATCACAAATAATTACAGTTACTCAAAGAGGAAACATAAATCATCCTGGAGTACATTTATCTGTTTAAACCACCTAGTATTCATGGAAATATATGCAAAATGCCTATATATACACAGGGATATATTATACAGACAGATACACCATTCCGTGAAGTATTACATTACAGTATTACATATGTTTGTAACTTTCACAATGTATGTTGGTTTCAAATTTTGGAAAATCAACGATCCCATAAATGATGTTTGAGCGTTCAAATTAGTGACAGCAAGAAAGGTGAGGTGTGGACTATATGCAAGTTTTTCCAGCAAATCGTAACTCAATTCTACCATGGTTTCAACGGTGTGGGCGACTGTATGTCGGCTTGCATTGTCGTGCAGCAATAATTCTTGCTTTGACAATAGACGACGGCGTTTGCTGTGAATTGCTAGTTTCACGTTTTTGGCTAGCTTCTCACTGTAGCCTACATTGATGGCTTTTGACCCTTTTTCTCTAGGTAATATTCCAGTACTATCCCTTTTGTGATCCCAAAACGGGTTAGCGTCACTTTTTCTTCGGAGGGTCGAGTCTTGAATTTTATTTTTTTGATTAGCGAGTCCGTGTGTTTCCGCTCCATATTCTACATTTTGGATTCTGGCTCAAATTGATGGGTCAAGGCCTCTTGTCACGGGACTCTTCTCTCCAAACATAGCTTTACCTTGAGCGTTATAGTGGTCGAGTAAGCATTGATAGACCTCCACACGATTGCACTTATGAGTTTGGTAGGTTCTCTTGGAAGAAGTGAAGATTATCGTGGATAATTTCGAATGCAAAACCATGACTAATTTGAAAAGAACGTGGTCACTCAGTGGTTCACCAAAACCATTTTTCGAGCTTGGAGTTGACGGGCTCCACAACTGTCTACTCATATTTAAAGCCTTCCATCCACTCAGACTCACTGATCCTGTGTTATATTGAAAGTCTGTGATAAATTTCAGGCCCTGACACACCTTTAAACGAGAGAAATCGGATCACTGATCTCTTTTCTTCCTTTTCTCTGTAACACAAGAAAGAAAACTGGAGCAATCAAAGCCAAACCTCAGTTTAAGCAAACGAGCAGTGAAGGTAGTACAGCAGCGTGGCAAATCTTAAGAAAGTATTGGAGAAAGAGCAGATACGTTTTGACTTCCACTTGTATATTTAAAACTTGTTCAAGTAATAAAACCATTAATATTGAACAAAAAGTATTATTAAGTAAGACTTTAAAAATTCAATCACGATTTATCCAAACCTACAAACCAACCAAACGATAACAGTAACCAAAATTTAAAAAAATATATCAAGGACATGTAAACCATCCAACTAAGCAACCGGACAACCAGTCAACCATCCAACCAACCGACCGACCGACCGACCGACCGACCGACCGACCGACCGACCAACCAACCACATAATGAGATATTTTATTCTTTGAACAGCAGAAAGAAATTCACTTTCGAAAACAAATAGACACGATATGTAGGCTGGCACCATACATAGCTTGTAGAGTTCGAAAATGCAAAATATCTTATTGATTCTATGTTATTAAAACGTGGCTTGAAGGAAAATATCTTGAAATGGAAAACGTAATTCAATTTTTAACAATGGCAAGAAGAAAAAAGAACAGTGAAGACAGAATTACAAGCAAGTGTTTGTGTCTAAGAGTCTACTGGGAAGATGTCATGCGGACATTTATTTTATAAATGTGTAATGTAAACAGATTTCCCCTCAAATTGGTTTCACTGAATTATCCGTATCATTTTCTATCTCAGTTATAAAAATGTCTGCAAAGATGGGGAAAACAACTTATTAACGAATGATTATTATTTCTCTCATTAGGTTTATTTCTAAAACATTGTGATCGATCAAGGTCCAACGCTAAAGAGGACAGTAGTTGTTCATAATGTCAGGCAACTTCTTGCTCTCTCTACAAACTACAAATTTTCCACCAGGATGCTCCCTCTGTAGAATATCATGTAATTACTCGGCCATCTTCTTTGTGATTTAACTACACCTCTTTTACTACGATTTCAGGGACGTCTAGTACGAAAAACAGAAAGTTGTAAACATCCTTGGTTTTCCTGCATGCATTAACGATAAAATTATCTTCAAAAGAATAATCTAACTAAACAATTGCAGCGTGGAAGGTGTTTATAAGCTATTTAAAAAGACACAAAAACCGTTTGATTCACTTCAACATTTAAACTTAATTTATCAAAATATGTTCGTCGTTTTGAAATCACTGACAAAATTCCGGACTAGTGAAGAGGACTCGGTCTCAAAGCAACGAAATTATTTTGACAAATTTAATTTAAATGTTGAAGTGAATCTAATGGTTTTTGTGTCTTTCTAAATGGCTTATAAACACCTCCCACGCTGCAATTGTTTTTTGTTTCAGCACACGATCTCAGACTAGGTTACTTGCTCTGCATTACATCTCCGTAATAATCTAACTGTTTAACTTACACTGCAGCAGAACGGTTGTTTATTTAGTTTCACTATCTTTGAACTATATTTCAGATATATATTTCCCAGATGATGATGAACCGAGCTGTATTGGACGTAAAGTACCTTGGCTCTCTGGAGGTTCACTCTTCTGACCAAAAAATATACAGTTTGCATATTGGAACAAATTCAATTTTTATTATCATTGACGCACCATCTATGAATAAGTTAAATGCGTGGGTACTGCAAGGATGGTTTGAGATGGTTTGTAGAAAACATCTGTATATTTCGTATGTTATTATCATTTCACATTGTTTAAATTTTTTTAGTTTGAATCAAGCCAAGTTTCATGTCTTTTAAGATGTTAACATATATTACTAGCATTTTCCATAAAGATATTGATGCATTCAGGAAAATTTTATCTGAAATTTTTATGATTCAGTAATTATAGCATTGACATTTCCAGATTTAATGTGTTTATATTTATAAAATTTATTCCATAAGACACTTTAGGGTAAATGAAAAAATTTTACAGCATATATATTACATCTTCAATAATATAGCTTTTCTGTTGAATTTATCACAAACTATTGTTACAAAATATTTAAGGGAGATAGCACTTCATATATTTTCGAAGTCAATTTACCTTAATGTAAACCTGAAATATAGGAACGTTGATATTAAGTTTAGGCTTACGGGGGTTTTCAATGAGAATACATAATTTTGAAGTGAGGTAGTTTTATTGTCAGAGTGTAGTTATATTTTTATAGTTCTGTCAAAAATACACTTTCTGGTTTCCGTTTGTTTTTACATCTTAATATGTTTTACGTATTTCTCTTCTCTTATCTAAATATTTTTCCCAGAAAATAAATATACTTGCCTGCAACTGCTTCCTCGGATTATATAGTTTTGTTAATGGCTGAATGTGTCATCTAACATATATGGAAAATACATAATATACATACATGCATATGTGTGAATACATAATATACATAATACATAATATACGTACATGCATACGTACAAATATTCCCACATATACGTGTAATTTTATTAGTTTATTATATATTCATCATTTATTAGTTTGTGTCCATAGCTCTTTTGAAAGTCATGTTTTTGCAGCCATCTGATTCTAGTCAGGAAATAGTCCCAAAATAAGGTATTGGGGTTTTCAAACGGGGTTTTCCAAGGGCTTCCTCGGTGTTCACTGTTCCTTGTTCATGTAATCTATTAAAAACTTTCTCATTGCCTCAGTTTCTCGTCATCTTTTCATTTTTTCGTTATTTCATCTTGTCGTTTTTCTACATTTTCCATAATTTTTTCTTCATTTTTCAATTTTCTCATCTTTCATTGTTAGCCTTTGTTTTCCCCATCACTAATTGCTAATTTCGCAATTATCACTTCCTTCTACCTGTTCTTTCCTCCTGTCCTCCATTCCTCCTAACTTAGCTTAACTTCTCTTAGCATAACATCCCCCCCCTCTTTCTCTCCGACACCCCTCTCACCAACCTATTAACGGTGTTACTCCGTTGTCTCTCTGCACTAGCTGCAATAATGTCATCATTTTAGTCCATTTCAAGGTTTCTAAATCGTGAAAATACTATAAACATATTTTAAAAATATATTTGCTATGTACCCGTACATATGTTTTCTCTTTCTCTCTCTCTCTCTCTCTCTCTCTCTCTCTCTCTCTCTCTCTCTCCCTTCTCTCTGTCTCTCTCTCTCTCTTGCTGAACTTTGCAAATTAAACAAACCACTCCTCTGATGGTGACTGTCAAAATTGCTTTATAACTGAATGTTGGTTTCAATTATAGAACAAAATGGAAACAAACCACCCGAAGAGTGGTTTGTTTAATTTGCGAGATTGTACTTTGGATGGCTCGTCATTAATTGGACAATATTATATTTAATTTATCAACAATACAGCCTGGATTAAAAGAACTGAAATGCATTTACATATTTTTAAATCTTAGCTGTGAGAGAGAATAACATTGTAAATATATGCGTACTATCCTTTTGATGTGCAACAGATTCGTTTCACAGTTTGTTGACTGATCGTCAGACAAACAATACATATTAAATACGATTAACAAACTGTGAAACGTATCCATTTGGGGGTTTCCTCACTTCTTCATTTGGTACAACCAAACATAGAAGTAATGTATTGATATTTTTCTAGTTCTTTTTACATCTTAGATTTTCTGATTCATGCTATTCGGAGCACAAACTGTCTATCTCTATGTTTGTCTCTGGCAATCGAAATGATTGTTGCCTTTAAAGAGCATAAGGTGTTTTCATCATCGTATGATGGCTACTATATCGATTGACAAATCTTTGTTGAACTAAATTGGCGTAACATGTAGAGTAATGTAAGGATCAGTTCTCACTATACGAAGGGGTGCTGTAAAGTTCCTGGCCTTGGGTAAAAAAAATACAGGAGGATCAGTTAGTTTCATTCAACATATTCCCCTCTCAGATTTACACACTTATTGCAGCGAGTCTTCAGTTTTTCTAAAGCCTGTAAAAGAACTCCGAAGTTTGGGCCTCCAATCATGCTTTTCACGATACCCTTAAAACCAAAAACTGTTCAGCACCCCCACGTATGTTTTGTCATGTTCTTTGCGCTGGTTTCGAAACACATATTGATACCTGCAAATCTCGTTTTGATGCCCGGTTCATTAAATAATCTGAATAATGATCAAAACAAAGAAAGTAACTATCAAATATGTGCTGTTTGATTATCATACAATTATCTTCTCAAAATCTGCAGATGTCTATAATCTTATGGAGAGACTTTAAACTTGCGATCTATTTGGTCTCTTAAAATATAAATTATGTGAAAAGTTACACACGTATATTTTACCATTAAACACAAAAATAAGGAGCTACCAATGTAGTGAACTACAAGAGGTGTATTCTCAGCATATGGCAGTATGGAAGTGAGTTACGGGCAATAGCCCTTCATAAAAATATATAATTCACACATTTTGCTGACGTTTGTGTGCAGAATACTTACAAATCAAACGACAAAATATGATCTTACCACGGTTCATTTTCCTGCACCAACAACAACAACATCTGTGGCTTAGGCATTAGAAAGTCAAATTTAAATCTTTAATGAATCTAAACGAAAATTTTCAACATCATAAGAGAGACAACGATTATTCACGATAATAACGACATTGAGGCATTCAGGGATTCATAAATAGCCTAGAAGAATATCTGAACCACCAAGTTCGCCATATAGCTTTTTCAAGTGAATAGCTATCTGATGTGCGGGTCTTGTATTGCGTGCACTTCGCAGTTCACAATTATTTGACTATAAGCTACATAAACTACTTCTCGGAAGTAGTAAATGAAGT
Organism: Octopus bimaculoides; assembly: GCF_046866305.1. Taxonomy (NCBI): domain Eukaryota; kingdom Metazoa; phylum Mollusca; class Cephalopoda; order Octopoda; family Octopodidae; genus Octopus; species Octopus bimaculoides. Next base: position 10,683,426 of record NC_142929.1, on the reverse strand, counting down.
GATGACATTGTTCTTAAATCAGCGGAGTCTAACAGAAATGAAACAATTATCAGTGCGTGTTGCCCAGATATGATGGAGACATAGCAATATATCTTATCAATATCTTCATTAAAAAAAAAAAGGCGGTGAACTGGCAGAATTGTTAGCACGCCGGGCGAAATGCTTACCAGTATTTCACCTGTCTTTATGTTCTGAGTTCAAATTCCGCTGAGGTCGACTTCGCTTTTCATCCTTTCGGGGGTCGATAAATTAAGTACCAGTTGCGTACTTAGGTCGATCTAATCGACTGGCCCCCTCCCACAAAATTTAGGGCCATGTGCCTAGAGTAGAAAAGAATATTTTCATTAAAAAATATTACGACCTTGGGGAGAAAAATAGTATAATTATTCTTTCTCTGAGATTAATACTTGTAATGATCTCACGATTGTTCTCTGTTGACAGATATTATATCTAAAACTGTAAAAATCTTAAATTTATCCAGGATCATTTTATCTAAAAATGATAAATTCAGTATATAAAGAGAGAATAACAACTTTGGGATCAAAATAACTATATTAACAATGCGAGCTCCGCTTGTATTTTTGGTATGTCAGTATCATTTGAAATGTATCGTTTCAAATACATATTTGTATAATTTTAATTCTTTACGAATAAGTTCTGTATGTATGTAAAGAATAAAATCCCGAGACTGAAGATAACTACTCTATTCATGAGAAAACCATTTATGTTTTTGATGTGTGAGTATCATTCTAAGAGCATCGCTAGAACTATATGAGTTTCTATGATTTTAATTAAACAAACATCGGTGTGTCTCGAGATGTCAGTTTATATTTCTAGCGTTTTCAGTTTTGTTTTTTAAGAAAAATTGTATATTGGATTTTATGATTCTGTTATTATAACATAAATTCCTCCAGCAATATACTGCATATGTATTCCTAGCATTGATTTCATATGTCACTTTAGGTTGTATGAAGAGATTTAGCTACATTTATCACAACATCTTCTTCAATATAAAAATATTTTTTCTCGGTTAAATTTATTATAAAACATTCTAAGAAAACGCTTAAGAGAAAGATACATTCATATATTTCTGAAGTTAATTAAACTTATATGAAATCAATATATAACACTATTGATATAAACTATATGTTTACAGAGGTTTTAAATGCGAATCTGTTATTTAGAAGTTAGGCTGTATAATGCCAAAAATGTATTTATAACTTTAACAATTCTCGATTCAAATGGGATTTATTTGTACACGTACTTTTCAATAGTATGCTCTATCTCTCTATATGTATGAAGGTATATGAATATTGTTTACCTCAAGGTCTTAGCAACAGAGATTACGGAATATTTGACAATAAATTGTTTCACTCTTAAACAAAGACAAAACTAAGCGGAGATCCTTCGCAGATCTTTATTGTAGAGGACTGTCCACCAACCAACAAATGACTACCCAGACAGCAAATTATCTGCAAATATTTAACACTGATATATAAGTATATGTTATTATTAGTTCAACTGCTTTGGACTAATTTTATTATTTTTATTATTAGTCCAACGT
>NC_142929.1:10644362-10676862 GCF_046866305.1 Octopus bimaculoides | reverse complement strand
TTCTTGAATCATTCACATAAAATTTAAATGTCGCTTTACTAGATTCGTTTAGTATTATAATAAAGTTGCTATAGAACAAGAAAATATAGTTATAATATAAGCACATGCACGCACAAGTAACAAGACTGATTTTCATAGTACCTCATACCACATCATATTTATTCTTTTGTGTAGAGAGTTACATCTTCATATGATAAGCACTCCTTGATAGAGAGAAAATATTTGTCTTTGGAACTAGAAGGGATATTTAAAATACGAAGAATCGAAATAGTTTGATATTATCTAATTATTCTCAAGCGAAATAAGGAAACAGAAAAGCAGGAAATTTTCTTAAAATAGTTTTAATGTATATTAAAAATTGAACAAATGATGTTACTCACGAGGAGCACACAGAAGGTGGAGAAACCAAACAATGTATCTATTTAGCTTCAATATATTTTAGGAAACTCAAACATAAATATCCGATCGCTGTTGTTTAATACATCGCAATATTCTTAACTTATTGTTGTATCTCTTCAGTCAAAACTAACCCTAACCCTAACCCTAACCCTAACCCTAACCCTAACCCTAACCCTAACCCTAACCCTGACGGATATGTCTAATCCATATACTGCATCTTTCTTAGAGCTTGGCAAACAAATTACATGTTGCATGCTGCATACTGATGTTCGCTAAGTAATTCCTGAAGTGCTTACGAAACTTTGAGAATCCAAAGTATAACCTATCCCTTTTCAAAATGTTCTGTTATATACGAACGCGAATGTCTGAACGCCGCTGTTTTCTGCCATCGTAGAACGACTCTTTCTCCATCTAAACGATGTGTGTCCATGACCTGTGACTCACCGGTGTACGAGGACTATAAGACAACATACTGTTGACGAATAACAACAAAGATCCAATATCCACGCTGAAATCAGCCAAAACGTATCGATAATGAGTAAGAGTGGCTGTGTGATAAGTAGATTGTTTACCAACCACATGGTTCTGGGTTCAGTCGCACTGCATGGCAATCTTCGGCAAGTGTCTTCTTCTATAGCCTCGGGCTGACCAAAGCCTTGTAAGTGGATTTGGTAGACGGAAACTGAAAGAAGACCGTCGTATATATATATATATATATATATATATATATATATATGTGTGTGTGTGTGTGTGTGTGTGTGTGTGTGTGTGTGTGTGTGTGTGTATGTGTGTGCGTGTGTGTATGTGTGTGTGTGTGTGAGTAAATGTTTGTGTGTGCCTCCCCCGCAACATCGCTTGACAACCGATGGTAAGGTGTTTACGTCCCCATAACTTAACAGTTCACCAAAAGAGACAGATAGAATAAGTACTAGGCTTACAAAGAATAAGTCCTGGGGTTGACTTGCTCGACTAAAGGTGGTGCTCCAGCATGGCCGCAGTCAAATAACTGTAGCAAATAAAAGAATTAAAGAATACATACACACACATAAACCTCATTTAACACCTAATTGTCTGGATGTTTTGCGTTTTCGTCCCATTTTATATTATATATATATATATATATATATATATATATATATATATATATTTATACAGCAAATAAGGCCATGAAGAGGATGCAAAAACGATATACATACCAGAATGTCTACCGGCTGTTGTATGTCGTTTTTGTATCGTCTCCATTTTCTTATTTGCCGTATATTTGCCACTTTTAACCCCCGCCCATATATAACACTGAATTGCGAGACTGCCACGCAATAACCAGCACTTGGGTATTAATAATTGGGTACACTACCAGCGGTATATTGGGTAGATACCATCCATTAGTTGGTTGGTTTCCCAACCTCTAACTCACATAGAAATATATATATATATATAATACAAATGATCTATGAGCATAGGCATGTATACATACATATATGTACATACCTACATCTACATGTATATATAGATGCATATCCGGGTACAGGACGTCTAGAAAAAGGAACGGGAACATAAATTAAAAACACGGACTTTTTTTTATTACAGGCAACAGAATGAACACACAGGAAAAGAGACGAGCCACTTATGGAACGTTTCCTTCATCAGCTGCCTCTATTCTAAACTAGGCGTTATACACACATATAAGCTCTTCTCTATCTTTTAGGAAATTGCTCACGTATGTCTACACATTTATGGAAAAGCTGTACTGAAATATTTTCATATTTTTCTTGGTGCAACGTTAAATCCCAAGAATTGGATTACGATGTAATATGAAGTCTCTAAAAATAACTAAAAGACGAAATATATACATATTCATTCATAAACATACATACATACATACACACATACATACATACATAATATTTATCAATATTCAAATATGAGCGTGTGTATGTGTATGTGTGTGTGTACGTGTGCGTGTGTGTGCGTGCATGTGCATGTGTGTAATACAAGGATCTCAAAATTGATTGCTCATCGGGCTGCTGTAGTTCAGCTAAAATACACTTTGCAAATACGATTGAAACTGTAAGAATATAAAGTACTTTTGAGTGTGTGTGTGTGTGTGTGTGTGTGTGCGTGCGTGCGGGCGTGTAATACAATACATGAGTGTTAAAATTGATTGCTCATCGCCTTGGCTTAGTTCAGCTAAAATGCAGATTACAAATACGATTGAAACTGTAAGAATATGCAGGACTTTTCTCTCGATGGAATTACTTTCGTTATCTACTTTCGAATGATGGATCTATGTACGTCTGTTAGAAACCTGGCTCCTTCCTTACATGAAGATTTTACAAAAAATACAGAAGAGAACATGCATATACACAAAACCCACCCATCTATCTATCTATCTATCTATCTATCTATCTATCTATCTATCTATCTATCTATCTATGTATCTGTCTATCTATCTATCTATCTATCTATCTATCTATCTATCTATCTATCTATCTATCTATCTATCTGTCTGTCTATCTATCTATCTATCTATCTATCTATCTATCTATTTATCAATCTATCTGTCTATCGATCCATCGATTCATCGGTCCATCGATACATCGGTCGATCGATCCATTCATCCATCCATCTGTCCGTCCGTCCGTCCGTCCGTCCGTCCGTCCATCCGTCTGTCTGTCAATCTATATGTGTGGGTGCGTGTGTGTTTGCACGCGTGTGTGTGTCTTTGCGCGTGTGTCTGTTTTATATATACATTGAATATATCATGTAAATATGGTATCAAATATTTAAAAGCGTGGTTATAACTCTTCTGCTTAAGAATTTTTTTACGCAACTTAATGCAACCAGAATAGATTCCACTGTCGTTTAATCGTTGACGTGTCTTCATAGACACAAGTGTAGCGATTCAAGTAAGTGAAATCTACCGGGTGTGTTTCTGTGGCCGAGTATATGTGTGTATGTGTGTGTAGCCTCAACGATAGAGTTTTCCCTAATCGTGATCTGAATCTCTCCACGAGAATCGCGGTTTATCGTGCTGCTGTGGTTTCTACGCTTCTGTATGCCTCAGAAAACTGGATAGTGTCGTCGTCATGTCAAACTCCTCGAATGCTTTCATATCCGCTGTCTCCAGCGCTTTCTTCATCTGACCTGGTAGGGCAAGATCGCACATACGGAGAGCCTGATACGAGCGCAATTGACCAGCATCGAAGGCATGATACTCGAAAGTCAACTGCGATGGGTGGGGCATGTTATCAGGATGCCGGAAAACCGTACACAAAAGATTGTCCTTTTTGGGGCGCAAGCGTAGGGCATCCGACCGCACGGAGGTCCAAAGAAGAGATATAAAGATCATCTCAAGAAATCGCTGAAGCTCTGCAACATCCCCCCCTGCTGAAATTAAAGCATTGGCCACAGACCGTACTACCTAGAGGGGTATGGTCAAAACTGGTGCGCAGCATTTTGAAAATGAGCGGACTAGACTTCGCGAAGAAAAGCGGAGACAGCTCAAGGAACGTCAGCAAAGTCCTAGACGAGCTCATCTTCGGCGCCCTCTTCGCTGCTCTCAGTGTAATCGGACCTGTGCCTCCAGAATTGGCATTTCAGCCACGAGAGGGCTTGCCAATGCCATCAAGGTAACCCTTAAAGATCAAAGACGACGTCGTCATCTGTCAAGATGGACTGCCTTAAGCAGTAAGCAGTAAGGATATATTTCCACAAATATACATTCATATCTATCTATCTATCTATCTATCTATCTATCTATCTATCTATCTATCTATCTATCTATCTATCTATCTATCTATCTATCTATCTATCTATCTACCTATCTATAAACCGTTTGGCTACTTGTTTCTCTGGTGACTGTCAAAATGATGTAGACGCTTCTGATGAGAACCCAATAAGGTTCAAAAATCGATTAAGGTTGTTCATAATTTTTTCAGTCTAGTAGAAATGGCTAAAATTTGCCCGTTTCATAGTTATACCACATGTTATATATATATATATATATATATATATATATATATATATATATATATATATATATATATATATATATATATATATATATATATATGTATATATATATATCATACCATGATACTGTGTGGACTTAGATCCCCATTGGTATTTACAGTGGGAAACACTTTCGGTGTGGAAATTAGGGAATCCTTCATAGAGTAACTGCTGCATTTGTTGAGTATATAAACAGTTTGGCTGCTTGTTTCTCTCCAGGCTGCCAGGATGATTTAGACGTCTCTGATGAGAACCCAATAAAGTTCGAAAATCGGTTAAGGTTGTTCATCATTTTTTTTCTATCAGCTTCCGGAGAGATGGCTAAAATTTGCCGTTTATAGTTATACCATATGTTACATATGTAGCTATATCTATCTCTATATATCTGTGTGTATATACATGTTTATATATATATATATATATATATTGTAGCTAGATGTACGAACATGAAATAAACTTCAAACGTTGCAAAATTAATAGATAGTAAGGCGTTGTGAAAGAAGAAGTGGGGAAATTACGGACAGTTTGTCCTTTGCCAATACAGGTAAACATAGAAGAAAAAGAAACGATATACAGAAAGAAGAGACTGTGTGTATGATTAAGTCATAATGATGAATAATGGTGGGACTGAAGTGGGAGAGATTAAATGCCTTCGCATAGAGCAGTTAAAGGATCGTGTAAGTTTCAGGGATAATAGCCAAAGTGCGCTAAAGATATCAAGATTGTGAAAGGCGGGGTTGCAAGTGCGTGAGCTTGAATGTTTAAAAGTGTTGAGATCAATTATATGACAGTTGTGTGTTCGTTTTTGCGTCAGAGTGGAAGTGGATGTAAGGGTAGTGATTGGGTCGTTAATGATATAATAATGTAATCGCGTGTAAATGTGATAATGAGATAATAGAATGGTGTGATATTGACATTACTGCGGAATAGTATGGGCATTAAGGCTATTATAAGTCTATAATAATGAGATTGGAAGTGATCGTGATGATGGAATAATAGAATCATGCGATATTGATATAAAAAATAGCGTAATGCCATAATACTTAGGATAATTATTGGTATATATTATTGACCGAACTGGGGGTAGATCTAATAAATGGGAAACGAATTACATTGTTTGGAGTTTAACAACATTTGTAGATGCGGGGTCAGTGATTGTAAAGGGCATGCGTGAAGTGTATGCGTGGACATTTTACGGTTTTTGCATGTGAAGCGAACGAGGCTGTGGCAGATAGGTTATGGCTTAGCGGAAATAAAATTCCTGTTCTGATGGATGGGCAATAATGTATTGTTAGTTGTTGTAAACACTAAAACAAATGTATGAGTGATTTGAGAATTGTTTTAAGCGATCATTTACTATCAAATTCTTCCTAGCAATTGGGTAACAACCGACAGATAAAGGCCAGGGATTTCGCATTTCATGTAGTAATCTACAGTTTATATAGATGTATAAAGCTCATAGTACCATCGAAAGTGAACCAGATACAGTGGTCGAAGACACGAGTTCAGGAGCAGGAGAAATGAAAGGCTCCAATTATGGAGTAGAAAAGGTTTAAGGAACTCTGGTCTAGAAGATCGACCAAATAGAAATCACATTTAAAGAAAAGGAGGACGTGTCCAGACAGGAAAATCTATGGTATTAAGCAGAATATTTGCTGTAGCCTATCTTTTTATACCAAGACAAACCAATGTGCATGATAACACTTCCAATCAATTAAGATTAGAAGCCTTGAGAGCCACTGCCTGGTACTGCATCAGGGCTTTATTATTATTATTATTATTATTATTATTATTATTATTATTATTATTATTATTATTATTATTATTATTATTATTATTATTATTTTATGTTTGACTTTTGTTTTGCATTTGTACAAGTTGGATCCAAGTCTCACCCAGAGACCTCAAGAGTGAGACTTGGATCCAACTTACACAAATGCAAAACAAAAGTCAAACATAAAATAATAATAATAATAATAATAATAATAATAATAAAGCCCTGATGCAGTACCAGGCAGTGGCTCTCAAGGCTTCTGATCTTAATTGATTGGAAGTGTTTTCATGTACATTGTTTTGTCTTTATTATAATACGTAAGGCGACAAGCTGACGGAATCGTTAGCATGCCGGGCAAAATGCTTAGCGGCGTTTCGTCAGTTTTCACGTTCTGAGTTCAAATTCCGCCGATGTCAACTTTACCTTTCATACTTTCGGGGTTGATAGATTTAGCACCAGTTGCGTACTGGGGTCGATCTAATCGACTGGCCCCTACCTCCAAAATTTCGGGCCTTGTGTCTAAAGTAGAAAAGGATAAATTAAATATGAGACAATAAATTTCTTAATACTGTGGTCGATGTAATCGACTATTCTCCTGCCCACAAATTTCAGATCTTGTGTCTTTAATAGAAATGATTATTAGTATTGAATGAGAGAGCAGTGCATACCATCAAAATGACACTGGGGTACAAATATACGAAGCCTAGTAATCCCATCATGACTGCCCATCTGATAACGGTACACCAGGCACATGCAATACAACCATACATGCGCGACATGGTGATCTCATATCAAGATTAAACAGCACATGACCTTGCAGTTGGGGCCCAGTTAGAATTTACTTTAGGTCGAGTAGCTCATCCCGCTCTGGGATCTTTTGATCCCCGAGTAAGGTTTGCTTAAGGATGTTGAACGAAGCAACCATGTTTCCAGGGATGAATTGTCTAAATCCCACAGAATTCCTCACAACACATGGCTATGATGTTCCCCAACTACTTCTGCTCATGATCAGAGATGCACATAGCGTCAGCCACAAAAAGGTGACATCACAAGTGTTTAAGGTCAAACAACTGACAAGCAAATCTGTGGTACTGAGCAGAATAGTTGCTGTAGCCCTATCATCATCATCATCATTATCATTGAAACGGCTGATGTTACTTTGCTGAAGAAAACAAATGAAATTGGAGTCACCAATATGCTAGATAATTTTCATGATAAAATGCATTTAATGCAGAACACTGCCAACGTACTAAGAGTGAGCATCTCTCTCTCTCTCTCTCTCTCTCTCTCTCTCTCTCTCTCTCTCTTTCTCTTTCTCTCTCTCTCTCTCTCTCTCTCTTGTTGTTATGCTTGCATGACAACTTACACCTGCTGCTTTTATGAAAGGTAATGCTGCAAATGTGTTATTTTCTCTTTCAAATAAATAGAATCCTAATCGTAGGATTGCAGCTATTAGCGTTTCTTCATTAATTAAACACAGACTAATATTAACGGAAGGATAAATGTATTTACAAGCTGGGAAGCAACAGGTTGCTAAACAATAGGATTTCATTGATCTTAACTACATGAAGATATGGAGATAGTGTTGTATCCCATAAATATAGATGTTATAGATTTTTGTCAGCACACCTGATCAACAATATCCTTCCATTTGAATTAGTATAATGCGTACATAAGTACTTAATATTCTGAAAGACACCTCTGTGTTAAAAGGGTATCATGAACTAAAGAAAGGCGTATAGTTAGATTTCGTTTCAGTCGCATGTGTGACATTGTACATTGACATTTTCAGGCATTTCTATATGTAATTATGCGACCGAACGGACGTTTATGTTTACTTTCAGTCACAGAATAAATATGATGCTGAATTCATGTGGCTGTTGGTAGATAACTTTCTTGTTTTCATAATGAAAAGCAGTTGTGCAAATGTAAACTCTTCCAGAGATGGCGCAGTTCATTATACGTATCACAAAGCAAACTGGAATTTAAGTAGAATCTACAGTATTATTAGTTGAATGTATTATAAGGTAGTCGATGCTAGAATTCGTAAATCGACGAATCAGATGTCTTGTATTGTTTATATACTGTAGTTGTATGTTCTCTGTTCATTAGTATAATTTCATAATTCTGAGGTCAATAGATATGTACCTATTGTACACTAGGTTAAACGTAACTATAGCCTTTCCAAACAAAATTATAGAACTATGTGATGTTAAGTAAATTTATCAGAACAGTTGAGTAATGTGTTTAGAAATCCTACTATTCATCACTTCAGGACTGAATTGTTGATGGTAAACGTATATATATATATATATATATATATATATATATATATATATATAGGGAGAATTCACAAGAAAATACAAAACAAAAGACGAAGACAAGTGATGTAGAAAACAAACAGATGTATTAGTATAACGCTGGGGAATTGAAAAGTCTTTAACGTTTCGAGCCCACGCTCTTCCACAGAAAGGAATACAGGACGAAACAAGGAGAGAAACAAGCAGAGAAACAAGCAGAGAAAAAAGTGTGTGTAGTGGTTAGCGATCTATCATGGCGAATATTTATATATATATATATAAATATACTCAAATACCCAAAATTTCAAGGAGTTCCTGCCTTAAAAACAGGAACTACACCAAAGTTATTTTGTTTTCTTTGCTACATTGGTTTCTATTAACCCATTTATTCTATCCGAAGAATTTTTATTCATTAAGATAGAAGAAATACATATAATTAAATATATATATATATATATATATATATATATATATATATATATAAGCACGCCAGGTTTCAATCAAACATAACCAGTTCGTAAACATCAATTCGTGGGCGATTTTATAATCAACCTGATTACCGTCATTTATATGATCATCGTCATCATCTTCATCATCTTCATCACCGTCATCATCGTCGTCGTCGTCGTCATCGTCATCATCATCATCATTGTAATCCGTCGTTATCGCCAAAATTATCGTCATTGTTAATATAGCGAACCTCTTTCTTTCTTTCAAAAAGTGGATATATATGACCTTGTACTCGAAATAATAAAATGTTTTCTGATCTTGATACGCTTTAATACATTTCGTAAATTATTCCGTGTAAACATTGCAATTCATATCATAATATTCTAGTTCCGAGATTGTCACTTTTTCTTCCATAAACTAATATTTCCCCTCCGCTTATTTTTATCCAAGCCGTTCTCTAGAATTGTTACTCTATCCTTTCTGTTGAAATACTATCTTCTAACATCGATCAGAATGGAGTTACTTTCTTTTAGCTATACATTAAATATGGAAACAAAGCTATCCACTTTCGTATGAAAATAAGCAAACTAATATTTAATACTTAAGTATTATATACTTATAACCTTTCATATTCTTATAGATGTACTTTATCACGGTTGTTCTACTGTCTTAAGGGTAGCGTGGATATAGATGACTTAGGGAACTTGTTAAATGTTTAGTATTTAGCCACCGTACAATATAAGTATACGAAAATGATATGTTCTATTATATACTACACTTGAAATTCTATGAGGTAGAAATTGTAAATGTGCAAAACGTCTTGAATAAGACACACACACACACACACAAAGATATTATATATATACGACGAGCTCCTTTCAGTTTCCGTCTACCGAATATACTCAGAAGACTTTGCCCGCCTGAGGCTATAGTAGAAGTCACTTACCCAAAGTGCCACTCAGTGGGACTGAACCCAGAACCATGTGGTTGGTAAGCAAGCTACTTATCACACAGCCACTCCTGCGCCTAAAAGAAAAAGGAAAGGAAAAAAGATCGGAAACCGCTAAAACTTTTTTTAATTTTCTCTCCCTGTTTATTTCTGTGTTCCTTTCTGACGAAGAGCGTAGGCTGGAAACGTAAAAGACTTTCTCACTTCCCGAGCGTTAAACTAATACATCTGTTTGTTGTTTATACTCCTTTCTTTGTGTTCAGTTTTGTTTTTTGTAAATTCTCACTATTACACTTGATAATGTAATTGCCATGCAAGGAAAAAACACTTGCGTATTAATTAGGTATTCTGCCAGCAGTATATTGGATATATATTAACCCTTAGTTGGTTGGATTCACAACCTCTAACACTCTTGGAATTATGCATATATATATATACATACATACACACACACATATTTATATATATATATATATATATATATATATATATATATATATATACATACAGGCGCAAAGGCCCAGTGGTTGAGGCAGCGGTTGCAGGCTCGCGGTTTCGATTCCTAGACCAGGCGTTATTAGTGTTTCATGAGCGAAAACACCCTAAGCTCCACGAGGTTCCGGCAGGGGATGGTGGTGAACCCTGCTGTACTCTTTCATCAGAACTTTCTCTCACTGTTTCTGCTCTACCTGTATTCCAAAGGGCCAGCCTTGTCACACATTGTGCCATGCTGAATCTCCCCCGAGAACTACGTTAACGGTACACGTGTCTGTGGAGTGCTCAGCCACTTGCACGTTAATTTCACGAGCAGGCTGTTCCGTTGATCGGATCTCAACTGGAACCCACGTCGTCGTAACCGACGGAGTACCACGACGACGATATCATGATTGAAACTAACGCCCTCCAAGGGGCATTTTTGGTAACTGCAGGGACAAAACAGAAGGTAACACAGCGTATCACATATTCTACGATATCAACCATGCTCCGTATATTACTTCTGAAAAGGAGATAGCAAAAAAAAAAAAGAAATCCCTTACTCTGACTACAGGTCGAAGTTACTTCTTTTCACTCTTTATTACAGATATGGTAATTGATATATGTTTACCTTCTTGCGGCTACCTAAACACACAGTAGGTCACAACATCAAACCATTTGATTTGTAAAAACAAATGAAAATAATGTGTTGTCCATAATGTGTTGTATAGTGATTTCCTGTCTAGCCCAGCAGACATTTATATCCATTGGCACCAGAAGGATAGTATATATCGCGAAAACTTGAGTAGCAACACAATGACTCACCGCTTTTTATAAACACACAGCGCATACACACATACTGATATATGTACACTCTCATACAAATACACATATATGCACATACATATATACACACACGTACACATATATATTAGATTCGTTAAGTGATAAATTATTGGAACCATTTACTCATGAAAGCTCTCGATACTGGGAATAGACTCAATTTATTATACAAGGGTTTTACTGTGACTTACGTTTCCTCCCTGGAGAATATTCAAACAATATCGCCCTCTCTCTTTCCTTTCTTTGACTATATATACCTATATATATATATATATATATATATATATATATATATATATATATATATATATATATATATATATATATGTGTGTGTGTGTGTGTGTGTGTGTATGTGTGTGTGTGTGTGTGTGTGTGTGTGTGTGTGTGCGTGCGTGTGTGTATTTAAGCATATATGTCTGTATACATGTATGCATATATACATATATGTATTTATATACATACACGCATGTATACATATATATATATATACTTGAAGTTATATTTGTATATATACACACACACACAAACACATATATGTTTTTGTGTGTATATAAAATTGATTATATGTCTAATTAGACAATTATAAACGAAAAGTGGCTATTATTTTCAATCTATTTTAAGCGTGTTGTTGAAATGGGAAAACATTGTTTTGAAGAATCATCGCCGTAAAAGGATTTTGTTTTTGGTTTCTGCTTTGCTATCAATAACTTTGTCTATCAACGTCACTTCAGAGTAGGTTGGAACTGGAATGATAAAAGTTCCTGTTATGCTATTTCCTTTTAATATTTATGTCGCTATTGGTCTATGAAAGAGTTTTTCCTGGGGCAATTTTGTAGATTTTTTTCGCCCATTCTTGAAATATTCGTGCTTTGCCATATCAATAGAATTAAACCAACTTTAATAAGTATACTTAAACATACGTATATGAATACGTATATTGAAATAAATAAATTGCGTATACACATTATTCTAAGTATAATTAGGAAATTATTCTTCAGTTGAAATATAATCTTTCTAGTAGCGAAATAATAATTCGTTGCAATCATAATTTTCCAAGTTGAAAACGTTAAAATTTTTGAAATCTATTTGAAGACAGCACGAATTACAAAGACATATATAAAACGTATGTATTATACATTATGACTAGATATATATGTTTACATGAACCGAAAGTATAAATTCTCTTTAGGATATATCGATTCAACACAGTCACCATTAAAACAGAGAAGAATATTATATATATTGACTTCAAGGAAATATTCATTAGAGATGAAAGGAATGTGAAGTGTGAAACATTAGTAACCCAGAAGGGAAAATCACTGTTTTGATGAAAATATAAATTACGCTCATATTTATACAACAATAGAAACGAATTCTAACATACACCTTTTAAACAATGAGAAATTATAGTAGCTTCTTCTAGATGTTTTAAACCTAAGAGAAGCACTATATTTAAAAATATATATAATTATGTTTTGCTTCCTATTATTACGAAAACTATACACTTTACGACTTGTATTTGAAGGCGTTACATTGTAGATATTATGAATTATAAAATGTACTAAAAGGAGTCATGAACTCGAGTATTATGATATTTAGATTCAAGAGAAATTCATATGTTTGTTGATTGACTCTGAAGTAGCATGAATAATTCTGAAGTATATTAATACGTTTAGTTATATATATAGTTATCTTTTGTTTCCTGATAAGTAAATATTCTCTTAAAACATTACTGTTAACTATTCTCCATTTCATATGTACACAATAATTTAACTCGGATGGAGCAACTTCTTATTCATTGAATTCAGATCTCAAGTTGTAAGAGTTTATGCAAATCCTGTTTCTCGCTTTTTACCTTGAGAGTATATATTAAATTTCAGATGGATCCCGGATATAACAAAATGTGTGTAAGTGAAAATAAGCATCCAACTAGTTTTGTTTCCACCGGATGTGTACGTGGCAACATATGTGATTTATGTAATTTAGTCATAAAAAATACCAACAAACAAACAAAATGGGTGTTTTGGAATTCAATTACGCAGTGCTGTGTCTTGGGCAAGTTTCTTTTCTTATAGCCCCGAACCGACGGGGCTATAAGAAAATTAAATATATAAATTTAATATAATTAAATATATAAATTAAATATAAGGAAATTAAATATATTCGAATGTGGGTGTCTTTGTGTTCCTGTTGAGTTTGTTTCCTACCATCGCTTGGCAATAGGTAGTTGGCTTCTTTATGTCGATGTTACTTAGTATTACAGCAAACGAGACCTATACATGCCAGACGTATAAAGGGCCAGACTTAAAAATTAACACAGGGATCAATTTGTTCGATTAGCATCTTTTATGGAGGTGCTCCAGCATTGGCTGCACTCCAATAACTAAAGCAAGCGGAAGATAAAAGATGATTAATGTAATTTAAAACTTAAATTGCACGACAAACAACCAGCATTTACAGCTCCGTGTGTATTTCCGTTCGTGTAATGTTTTGGAAAGAATTTAAATTCTGAATATGTTGCAGAGTACATGGAGAAAACAAGACAAAACAGGATAGATTCTTCATAAGGTATAGAGTTACACCATCTTACGTACATTTTATAACCAAAAGCATTTTTATTAGTTATACGCGTGGTTTTCTATTAGTTGCTAAATAATTTTTTTACATTTGATTCCCAATGCGTGTAATTTTCTGATATATTACATGTAATAACCCCTTTGAATTCTTTAGCACTCAATCGCTTTCTCAATAAATTTATAATAATAGCAAGCATTCAAAGATATTGTTAGAATCTTTTTGAATAAATTGGGTATTATGTTGACTTAATTTAGTCAAGTAAAAGTCCTTAGTTTATCGTATATATACATTCATAACCTTGCATGATAGTGAATTGGAATGCACAAATAGTTATGTACTGGCAAAAGACCAAATTGAAAAGCTTATTGTAAATTCATAAACGTGACTGTATAATTTCTATTTGCTCTGCATTACTTTTCCGACGATTTGTTAATTTCATTATAAGTAACCTATACTCATGTACAAAAATTACGGATGTACAGTAACGGGAAATAATATTTTCTATTCCCGTTCATCCTATGAAGTACGATAACAAAAAGAAAGGTAATCTCAGTGAAAGACTTCACTCTTATTGTCTTTCTCTAACAACAACCATCAAGTATGGAAAAACATAGGAATCAACTTTTACTCGTTTTGCCGATACTAAACTTATAATTTGAAGATATACTTTATCGTCAGGAAGTGTAGGAAAGAGAGAGAGGGAAATAAAGAGAGAGGTAGAGAGAGGGAAAGAAAGAGAAAGAGAAGGAGAAAGAAAACAAAGGAAGAATGCAATGTGGTGGCTCGTTGATAAAATTAGTCAAGGTGCTGCTTCTGAAAAGTTTTAGCCGTTGTTTTAAACTTCATCTTTTCTAGATCGATGAAATAAGTACCATTTGAGCACTGAGATCAATATACTCGACTTAACCCCTCCCTCGAATTTGCCGGCCTTGTGCCAAAATGTGAAACCAATATGTGAGTGTGTGTGTGTGTGTGTGTGTGTGTGTGTGTGTGTGTGTGTGTGTGTGTGTGTGTGTGACGGAGAACGTAATTTTATTTCCTGGTAATTTAAGGGACGTTGATTCTGAAAGAAATCATTAGGAAAACAATTTATTGCAGAAGTATAAAGATGCAAACATGCAATATGAATGAGTTTTAAAAAGACTTCTGTCTGATTTTTTTCTTAAATACGGAATAAAGAAAAAAATAAAAAATAATATAGATGTTATAAAAAAAGCTTAGAAAATAATGGTGTGTACGGATATTTTACTAAAATATTCGAGAATAAAATTCTTCTCCATGGAGAAGAAATCGCAACTATTAACCCTTCGAATCATAATAACCATTTGTCAGCTTCCATTACCAATATTTCCTGCAATATGATTCGAAAACAATAGAATTCCCGAAAAGCCAATATTCGCACCATTTATCTTAATCATCTTCTATTCACAGCCATGAACAGCATTTGTGTCGAACATCGGATTCGATATTATATTTTTTAAACCTTAACTGAATGGCTATAGTGAAAAACAATAAATTACTGACAGTCTCTTTCGACATATCCGATAACGCATCATGGGATTATAGGACGAGATTGAGTTTCTAGTTAAGGAATATAAGTTCTCAGTTCGAACGCAAACTATTACTAATATGTATATATAGGAATGAAGCGCATATTTCATATTAAATAACATTAACGTCTTAAACATTATTATTATTATTATTAAAGCGGCGAGCTGGCACAATTGTTAGCACTCCGAGCGAAATGCTTAACGGTATTTCGCCTGCCGCTATGTTCTGAGTTCAAATTCCACTGAGGTCAACTTTGCTTTGGGCTTCCATAAAACAAGTACCAGTTGAACACTGGGGTCGATGTAATCGACTACTCCTCCCCTTCCCAAGGTGCCCACGTTGTGGCAAAAATTTAAAATGATAATAATAATGATTGATCTGACTCAGGTTCCTTCTTATTCCTGGTAGAAATTTTGTGGGTAGCGGGCTCCTACCTGTAACCTTAGTTATCCACTAGGTTTCAATAGTCTTTCAAGCACCTAAGACCTTCCTGGTAAACTTTCCTGTCCGTAAAAATGCAAACTTTCAATCTCTAAAGGAGATTCCTTTTCCATGTCCTTCAACCTGTTGTTGTTGTTGTTGTCTATATAATAAACTAGCTCCTCTCTCAGAAATTTTCAGATCATCATCATCATCATCATCATCATCGTCGTCGTCGTCGTCATCATGATCGAGAACGAGTGGGAAGTTATTACCTGCTTCGGCAGTATTCTGTTCGTATAAGTAAGGATGACCTATAATGTTTTGCGAGGACGTGATAACAGAATCACTAAGGAAAATATGAAAATGATTGTTGATTGGCTGGTTGTCAAACAACGTAGTTCGAGATCTTTCCTTCGCAGGATTATCTTTCAGGGTAGCGATGATTTCTTTACAGATATATCAATATATATATATATATATGCATAATTATCGAGAAATATTCCTTTCTATATTTAGTTCTAAATTATCTAAGTAATGTACCTAAATGTCCGACTTTATCTTAGATGTATATCGGATACAAAACAAACTTTCTAGATTTATCAAAATTTCTATGAGTATTTTTATCTCTGAATATATTGACTAGTGTTTTAATGATTTACTTTAATGTAAGCGAATCAACAACGATGTATCAGAGACAATGTTGATCTCAGTGGAATTTGAAATGATAATCGTTATCAGAGGGAATTATTGCATTCAGTGTAGCACTCCACCATTTCCTCCAAATCCCGAACTTTTCATTTCTGATGGTTGTGACGGAGTCTAGTAGTAAATCCACTAGAACCATATAATTATTCTAACGGAGCAGCAACTCACATTCGCTTCTTATATTTCATGTCTTATATGTGAGAACTCATGATCCTATCAAGTTTTCTCCGAACTTGGCAGATACGAAGAGACTCTTCCACTAACCTTTATTGATTTTTGTCGTTTTCCATCACGTTTCTTTATTCAAGTAAATGTTGTCGAATACCATAATCTGAAAATATCGATCCAATTTTCTCAGTATATGTTCATAGAAGAATCGATACAAGTTAATGGCTTGGCAAGTATAATTATTGTGAGACATAAGTGATCATATACTACCGACTTTGTCTATTTGCTTGTCGGTGCCTTTACACTTCTTTTACATAAATACTTAGACGTAAGACATTGATACGTTCTCCAGGGAAAGATTTCTACATTATGTATTGATAAATATTCTCAACGTTCCTTTTATTTTCGAATCAACTGGCTTAATATGTTTTGACAAATCAACAGAATAATACTTTTATTCTCGAATTTGTAAAATTAATAACTTTTTCTTATTTCCTTTCAGACTTCACTGTAGTGAATCCTTTCCATAATATTTCTATTAAACTACAAAGTGGAATGGACGTTATTTAATTTGATTAGAATAGAGTAATTAATTTTATCAATTATTCAAGCTCTAATTAGATACATTTATTATTCATATTCCCCAATACCAGCTTTTCTTCTTCTTTCATCGCCAATCAAATAAGGTGATTCAAATCCGTTTGTGTTTGAGAGTATTTATACACAAAAGATGACAGAAAACCAGATAACCAAGGCATAGTTCTTCAAAGGTAATGTGATTTTTGTGGTTATCTAATTAAAATAAGATATTTATTTTTCTTTAATTAATATGATAATAAATGCTTGATTAATTTGATAATTAGTTTTTATGAGGGGGGGGGGATACAAAATCATATTATATAAATTGGATCAGAATCATGTCAAACAAGGATAGATAATTTTTGTCATGCTCCGAATATATTCTGCAGTAACCTGTAAAGAAATATTAATTTCATCTAATGAAAAAACAACAAAATTCAGTGACGGAACACACTGAGATTTCTCATCGAAGTGAATACTCAGTCTTTTAAATTATGTCTTGGAATATTCTTTCTATCGTGAAGGTGTTTGGAAATGTTATATAATCCAGAAATATTTTACACTTAGTATAAAGAATTGACAAGATTTAGTTGCGAAAGTGTGAACTACTATTTACGTATTACAAATAATGTAATAATTTCAGTGAAATCGTTCTCATCAGCTTCAAAACATGTTCGAGAACTTCTACTATCCTTTTTATTAGTGTATCTTTCAACCGTCACAAAACTTGATAAGCGTACAGCATATAAGTGAGTCGAGAAAAAAGAGATTATAGTAACTCATTTGTTACTTTTCTTATTTTGCTAAGATTAAATGAAAGCATTTCGATTAAGTTATTTAATTCTTTCTGCTTAATCTTACTTCAACGTACAGACTAAGTCAATATAAACTAGATGTCATAAAATCAACTAATACTACATCAGAATTCCATATTTTTCGCCCTTATCTTGAAATTACACGCATTTTATGCTTGTTAATACTCGCGAAAAGGTACGAAGTTAAACAATAACCTTCTTTAGTTAAATGGATTCTTTCCAATTCATTAAATTTGTCACATATCAGATCGAAATTTGACCGAAAAAGAATGAATGTATCTCTGCCAGATGCCAGTTGTTCTGCATCATAATGGCAGCTCCTTTGCCGCATAAACTAAAAACAGGAAATTTCCGGATATCATTACAATACAGTTCTATATTTAAGAGATGAGGAATTATGTACATTGTTTACATTTGACGGATATTTGTCCTCATCGTGTTTGTTGTTAACACAACGTTTCGGCTGACATACCTTCCGGCCTTCATCAGGTGTCTTGAGGAAATTTCGAACCTGGGTTTTTCATTCCTATCGTATTTTTCGATGTAATTATCTTTATTATTATTATTATCATTGAAATCACTGTCTGGAATCGAACTCAGAATCTTGGGGTTAGTAGCCCGCGCTCTTAACCACTACGCCATATACCCGTGGGTAATTATGGAGTAAATTTTAGGGCTTATAAATCTAATATTTTCCTATCTTTCCTTAATACCTGTTCCCGCATGCTACTCATATTTGCACTCGGTCTGCTTAAGAGGTTGTTGTGTCCTAGCATATGCGCTGCTTCGTTTAGTCTTCGTATTTTCCAGTGGTGTTCTCTGTCTATTATCTTAACTTCATCCCACAGGGGAAGGTGGTCTCCATCTTTCCATACACGATCAGCTATACCCGATTTATCAATATCCGTCTCGTGTCACAGCTTTGAGGGGGCGGCATATTTCGCCTTTGTATAACCTACCACAGCTGCATGGCATGGAGAACTGGCAGTTTTTGGTTACATTCCCTTCTATTGGTGGTTTTACTCGAAGGAGATATTTGCGAAGTCTTGTATTGCTCTTGAATACTGTCCTGATAGTATGGGCCGGATATGTTTTGTATCTTTTCGGAGAGGCCTTTCACATATCGTAGACAGACTGTGGACAGTTTATTGGTTTCATCCTCTCTTTTCTTCATAATTGGAGTGGACAGTATGCTTTTGTGGTAGTTGTTGCGTAACAGATTGTTATTGAGCTTGATTATTTCTTCGTGGTGTCTCTCGCGATCGCTGCTTATATTCTTTGCTCGATGTTTTACAATAAGCTGAAGCAAACATAACTCCAGATTAGCATTGAGTTTAATTATATTAGAATTTTGGATATATTCAATGCTTACCAAGCATTAGTTAATGTTTCAATTTCTCAGCAAAGAGTAAACAAAATCTTTTGTACAAAAAATTTTCTACAGCATAATATATTCCTTTCTACTTTAGGCACACAGCTCAAAATTTTGGGGGAGGGGGCCAGTCGATTAGATCGACCCAGTACGCACCTGGTACTTAATTTATCGATCTCGAAAGGATGAAAGGCAAAGTTGACCTCGGCGGAATTTGAACTCAGAACATAACGGCAGACGAAATACCGCTAAGCATTTCGTCCGGTGTGCTAACGTTTCTTATTTCTTTATTACCCACAAGGGGCTAAACATAGAGGGGACAAACAAGGACAGACAAAAGGATTAAGTCGATAACATCGACCCCAGTGCGTAACTGGTACTTAATTTTATCGACCCCGAAATGATGAAAGGCAAAGTCGGAATTTGGCGGAATTTGAACTCAGAAAGTAACGGCAGACGAAATACCGTTAAGCATTTCGCCCGGCGCACTAACGATTTTACAGCATAATATATCAGATCAAGCATGCGCCTATATACATAACATACATTTATGTCTGTGTAGTGTGTGTGCGCGTGCGTGCGTATTTTTTGTGAATCTGAGGAGGAGGAGAGAAGACGATGACAATTGTAGGAGCATCGGACGAAGTTCATTTCCTGATTTCTTCAATCGCAATGAGATTGATTTTGTATTTCAAACATAAGAGTAAATGAAATATAATAAGAGTGCCAGTCATATACTTAGCTCCAGTTAATCGATGCTAATGAGAAGCTAGATTCTTTAACGCAATGCAACAAAATCCTCGGCTGCATTGTAGCCGGTTCTCTAACGAATATGATGCCATTTCTATCTGACCTTCTACTCCTGAACATTTTGGTGGCCTGGACGGGAGTGGCCTGCTGCGTGGTCAACTAACTGTTGGTATTACAGTTGCCAAAATTTTCGCAGTGAAGATACTTTTCAGTTTACTCGAATGAGCACCTCTGACATAGTTCGTAGTGGCAAAAATTCGTAGTGCTACGATTCGAAGATCTCTCACACCTTCTCTGTCTATCTGTCTATGTATATATAGATAGGTAGATAAATAGATACAACCAACTTTGAGAAGGTAAGTTATCATAGATGCAACAGATAAGATTAGGAGTTCGAAATGCTCTCTGAAATTACATTTGTATCAAAATTACATGCGGTTTAATAAACATTTAGCTACCATTAAAGCGCTTCTATAAACAATTGAAATTTATTGAAGAATGTGTTCCGGAAAATTCAAGTTAGTGAGTAAACATTCTTAAATGTTAGAAAACATTAAACGGAATTTTTTCCAGAGCAATACCTCGGTTACTGGTTCAGGATTTTTCCATATTTCAGACATTCATCCTTAATTTCTGAGTCAAATAAACAAAATAATTAACAGGAAATTTTATGCACCTAAAGTTGACTCAATGATCATAGTGCTGACATTGTCTGAGACTGCATTAAGAAGGCCACTGCATGATGATATTACAACAGATACGTATCTAGACAAACATTCATTTTCTAATAAAATATTTTGTGAGCTGCATTATTTTTATTGACGCTTTTCGTTAAGATCATTAATTCGAAAAATTGTTTTGGATTTGACAAACTTGACATTAACCAAATACAAACACAGAATGTAAGAAAACCACACGGAAGATTTATTTCGAAATATTTCGAAGGAAGAATAAAAAGTAGATCTTGAATTCATGCGAGAAAAAAAAACCGATGGAAGCGAGAATAAAATCATTTAAAAATTCAAGAAAACTATACCAGAAGCATCGATTAATAATTTCAGTTATAAATAAATATAAAACCTAATTATAGAAAATCTAAATTCAATAATAATTTAATTTTTGTAAACATGAAGAATTTTTTCTGTTATCTAGAATTTGATGGTGTTATATCATTCTAAATATTTTCTCATCCTTGGTTTCTTCTTTCTGTTACTCACTTTCCATTAGGCACAGACAAGCACGCACGCACAACACACTCACGCACAAATATACACATGCATTGCACCTCCGCTAATCTTTTTCGACGCACATCAGGTCGTGTGAAAAAAAAAAGAAGAAAAAAAAAAGAAAATACTACCAAACATCATCAAAGTTGTCCTGAATGTTTCAGATGGGGAAACAGAGAGGTTCAAATGCTAAGTTGAAATCACCAAGTTGAAGTTTAGAGAGCAGTGAGCCATAACACATATCTCAAAGCATTCTATTTGACGCTTGACGATCGAACGAATTCGCTATTCCACTATTTTCTCTCGTTGCCTTTGTTCCCTGCCTTTGTCTCTGTTTGTCTCTATCTATCTATCTATCTATCTATCTATCTATCTATCTATCTATCTATCTAACTATCTATCTCTGTATGCACACGCACAAGCACACACACACATACACTCAAGCACGCACTCACATACACCCAGACGCACATATATACATGAGTAGATGCACAAGGTCTAGGTCAGGAATAACCTGCTACTGGTACCAGGAGACCAGTACTACCTGTTTCAAGCTCTGACAAGCCATGTAAAGTGGGGGAGTCGGTAAAACTCCACAATCAACTCAGTGCCTTTCATTGGCCTAATGGATGCGTTTCGAAATTGTTCGTTCTCTTCAGCACTCGATATGAAAAGAGGCAACTGTGAGGTGACCAGAACGCTTTCCTTTCTTGTCTGTAAATCAGTAGATATTACTTCATAGCGTACATTTGCCGCACGGTCTGACCATATGAGAAATGGTCAAATTTAGCCCAAACACTCTGTACATTATAAATTATTATTTATTATACAATATATGCAGTAGATGGTAACATAATCTTCTTCTTGTCTTGTACAGCATTCACCCGGGAGGAGTGAAGTCCCATTGGGTTCACCGCTGTTGTTCCGTTGTCATTTCATAGGAATCTCAAGAGATGATTAGAGTCCGCGAAGACAACTACCGTCTGTATTCGTAAACCAGCATACACGACCGGTGGAAGGTCGTCCTGGTATTACGGCTTCTCGCAGCAGGATGCTTGCAGATGCAATCTAGCGCTACTAGAAGCCACCGAATTCCGGAACAGACACTGCCTAGAATTCACCATTGCCCTTCAGTTAGCCGGATTGCGGCCCTAGTACTGCCGATATTAAACTTGTTAGACTTGTCCACCTTGCGGTCCTAGCGCCACTAGTGTCAGACCTATCATACCAGGGCCTCGAAATCCCCGAAACTATAGCTCTGACACTCACTCATTTAACCTTTCCACCAAGATGAGATCAAGGGTTCAACTTTGAGGAAGGAATGGTAACATAGGTAAAACCTCGGACAATGTATCCTGTAGAGTTTGAAGATATCGTTTATATTTTGTTTTGTAAACCTTTTTACCTGGTAGTTAGTAGTAAATCGTAAATTCAGGTCATTTGACTATATTCTTCTCTACAAGGTGGAACTATTTATTCATGTTTTTGTTCTAAGCAGGACAATTGGTGCAATCTGCTGGTGGCTTGAGGACTGATTAGTTCCTATTTTTTAGATTAAATGTTATATAACATTCTGTGTTTGATGGCAAATAACAACTTTAATTTTCTGGGCATGCCATTTGTAGTTTCTAATCACGAGGTAGACACACTAATAATTCATATGCGCGTGTGTGAATGTGTATATGTATGCATATGAGTATGTGCGTGTGTGTATGTGTGTGTAATTATATTCTACAATAATATCTTTTCATTGCGGCCATAAATGTCGGTCAAATGTATCATCAAATATCATATTATTTCACAAACAATAAACATATTTATTAAATTACACAATTATTCCAATTTCAAATGCAGTTTCCATTCAAAGTTATTGCTAAATAATTCTGAAAATCTGCCTGTATCTAATTTTAATGTTTTCATTTATATCTCTGAATTGATTGATTCAATGCAATGTAAACATTCCTTTACATTTAGAAATCAGAAATATTTATAATTATGTCTAATTAATTTTATAACTTACTCAGAATAGCACAAATGTCCAAAAGATATTGAATATTTGTATTGTGCATTGTGGTTGTGGTTGTGGTTGTGGTAATGTGCGCTGGTTAGCTACCATTTAGAATACCGTCCCTTAGAATGAGTGAAATAAAAATACTTTTATGATTTTTAAATTATTTAAATACTACAAGCTGAAGTTGAAGTTCTACCTAGCGGTTGTACTGCCTATACTATTGTACTCCTGCGAAACTTAGCTGGTTTATGAATGCCATGCAGAAAAGTGAAACCGCTTCTACATGAACTGCCTTAGAAAGCTATTGAAATTACCGGGCAATATAAGGTCCAGATACGTGGATCCTGTTTCGTGCTGAACTACCACATTTTTACACACTGCTGAGGAGGATACAAGTGAATTGTGTAGGCTACCTTGTCCGAAAGCCAGGCACGCGACAGAGAACGAGTGGAGGACAATTGTACACTAGGTGGATAAAAAATAGGCGCAAGCACAAGACCACCTACACCAACGATGGTGCAACTTCCTACGAGCTAAACAGGATTACTGGAGCACTATGCAAATATGAGCAACGCAAATCCTAAGCTTTCAGTTCCCAACCTGCGGCAGATCCTTTCGAGCACGTATCGGACTGAGTGACCAAAGCCAGACACAGCGACTTCTCCCATGTGATGTCCTTGGTCATCGTCAACAACAGTGGACGAATCAAGTAAAGTAATTAATTAAATGCTAAAATCTGAAAGACATCTGGTTTTCGAAGAGAGAAGAGTGAATTTAGCAAAAAATCTTGAAATTGAATTCAAATTAGAAGACATGTGACCCTCACTTGCATTCTTCATTTGATGAATTTATTAACGCACCAGACTCAACAAAGTTAACATTCGTTCAAGATTAATATTTTAATATCCTTTTTTTTTAACTAAGGTGGCAAGCTGGTAGAAACGTTGGCGAAATGCTTAGTGATATCTCGTCTGTCTTTACGTTCTGAGTTCAAATTCCACCGAGGTCGACTTTACCTTTTATTGGAGACGGGAACTGGACAAGACTTTTAAAAGACGAAGGGAAATGATGATGAAGAAGAGCATTTTCGATGAAAATTCAGTACCAGGATAAGATTAGCGGAGAGCGTCTTCAGGTTTAGTCACTGCAGTGAAGACTGCCACTCACAGGTGGGTCTTTACAGTGACAAGAAAATACTATTCTGCCAATAAGACGAAAATAAAAATTTCCAGCCGCAGAGTCTGGCGTGAGCATTGAAATTGTTCCTTGTAAGTGACAGTAAATTCATATTTCTTTTTATTACTGAAAACCGCAAACAAATATAAATAAATATATTTGAATGACGTGTGTATATTAATAGCTGTTATTAATAAAAAGATTTCAAAAAAAATTATGCTGCAGTGGTAGAATGTTACACCACATAATGTAATGATGTATGGTTGTACATAATTCTACTAAAAATATGACGATTAATTTAAGTTTGATATTAACATTGGTGATTATAATGATGGTGGTTAAAGCGAGGATATGTTCGTAAAACACGTATGTCTTATATTCTTTTCATGCTCTTGAAATATTTCTCGCCATGAAAACAAGTGAAAATGATGTGTCGGTTATTTATATTTTATATAGTTTCATTGTAAAATATAACTGAGAAGTCTTATGCATGCCGAATATTTTCTTCGTCGCTTTTCAATTTTTACTTTTGAAGCAGATGCTTTCGGCATATTTTAAATTGAATTTCTAGAAGTAAACGTGTACTTTGATGCAAATAATATTGATTATTTCGGTGTAGTCTTCAACGTATTGTCCTCGGTTAACATATAATTCAAGCACGTCATTTACTTTCTAATGTCTTTCTTAGAAGATTAACGAAAGTAAAAGCTATTGCGAAAAATTCGAAATTTAGTTAGACTGAATTTTTGAAAATAGCATTCTGTTATTTATTGATAGCGTTTTTGTCTTACAACAATCCCATTCAAAATATTCTGTATTTATTTGCTCACCAACATCTAAATACCTCAAGAAAAAGTTACCGATATTTCAAATGATATTTACACATTGAGGCGTATCAGAAAAGGGTGAAGATGGTGTTGAAATCCAACCTGAGTGCCAACCATTTGATTACGGCAATGAATATCTGGGCAGTTGCGGTGGTTAGATATAGTGCGTCCATTCTCAAATGTACCAAAGAGGAAATATCAACACTGGATAGAAGGACGAGAAAGTTGATGACGTTGCATGGAGCGATACACCCTAAAGCAAACGTAAAGAGACTGTATTTGAAAAGAAAGAATGGTGGCAGAGTACTAATTAGTATAGACCATTGTATAAGGAGTGAAAGGAGAACGCTTGTCGAGTATTTGATAAATAGTGATGAAGACCTGCTGAAATATGCCGCGAAAGATATGGGTGTAAATGCAGATATTCATTGCATAATCAAATTTTGGCATTCAAGCTGGATTTCAACACCATCTTCACCCTTCTTTTGATACGCCTCGCTGACCTTGACTTTCATTTGTTTCTGTAGAATGTCATCCAGCTCCAAAATCCCTAAATATATATACCCGCTACCATCGAGATCACCCATGATCTCTCTTGATGTTAACCGAAAGCCTCTGCGGGATGCTTTCTTCCCTCATTTCATATTAAGTACTGAGCATTTGGTAATCCCAAAATCCATACCGATGTCCCTACCACACTCTGGACTGTTTTAGTTAAGGAATCTATCCGTTTTTCAGATTTCCAAAACAATTTCAGGTCATCAACAAACTGCACATGGTTTAATGATGGGCTTTTCTTCCCACATCAGTAACCCATCTTAACTTTCTTCAGTGTCATTGTTAGGGGTATTAGTGCAATTACAAAAAGTAACAGAAAATGAGTCACCCGGAAAGATTCCCATTTTAATATTAACTTCTCGAAGGAATACATTACTTGAGTGCAATTTAGTTTTCCCCTCTTTCATGCTATGCATCAGAAAATTTGTGATGTCAGCAACACCAAACATTTGCAGGCATTCAACGATCCAAGAATGAGGCATCATATATGCTTTCTTAAAGTCAAAGCAAGCCATAGACATTATTATTATTATTGTTATTATTATTATTATTATTATTATTATTATTATTATTATTATTATTATTATTATTATTAATATTATTGTGTGAGAGTGCAGTGCATGCCATCAAAGTGACACTGGGGTAAAATATACGAAGCGCATTATACCCATCGTGACTACCCGTCTGATAAGGGTACACCAGGCACATACATCACAACCATATGTGTGCGACATAGTTATCATATCAAGATAAACAGCGCATAACCTCGCAGGTGGGGCCCAGTTAGAATTTTTTTCAGGTCGAGTAGCCCATCCTGCTCAAAAGGTACCTGAATAAGGTTTGTTTAAAGATGTTGAGCAAAACACCCGTTTCCAAAGGTGAATTATTCAAACCCCAAAGAATTCCTCTCAACACATGGTTATGATGCTCCCCCACTACTTCTGCTCGTGATCAGAGATGCACATGACGTCAGCCACTAAGGGACATGCTCAACTGGTTAAGGTCAAACAACTGACAAGCAAATCTGTAATATTAAACAGAATATTTGCTGTAGCCCATCTTTTATACCAAGACGAAACAATGTACATGATAACACTTCCAATCAGTTAAGACCAGAAGCCAGGAGAGCCACTGCCTGGTACTGCAACCGGGCATTTAATTACTGCATCCGGGCATTAGTACTGCATCCGGGCATTTAGTACTGCATCCGGGCATTTATTATTATTATTATTATTATTATTATTATTATTATTATTATTATTATTATTATTATTATTGTTCAGTAGTTTTATTTTTATAACGTGCTTTCACTTCACTACCGAGCGCAGCTCTGTGTGTCTTGGGTATGTGCTGTGGTTTGCTGTGATGCTCTTATGGTTACTGTATTGAAAGTGTTTTGCGTAGAATGTGTGCAGTGCCCAGTAGTGCAATTTTCTGTATGTTATATATATTTGTAAGTCCTGGTGTTTTTGTTATGTATTTGCATGAATATTTTTTAATTATACCTAAGGGACCTACTATTTCCAGGTCTTTGTATTTTGAAAGTTTTTCCATTTCTTTTAGGGAAACAATGTCATCTGCTGGTATTGATACATCAATTAGAAAGCCTTTTTTTTTCTTCATGATCTTTGACAACTATATCTGGTCTATTGGCCTTAATTTCTCTATCTGTGTGTATTGGCATATCCCAGAGTATGGTTGCTTTCTCGTTTTCTGTGACCTTTTCTGGCGTGTGTTTATACCATCTGTTTTCTGTTGTTATTCCATAGTGTTGGCATAGCTTCCATTGTATATAGGTCCCAGCTCTGTCGTGTCTGTGAATATATTCCTTCTTAGCCAGGACTGGGCAGCCAGATATGATATGATTTATTGTTTCTTGTCCATCTCCACATATTCTACAGTTACTTGTTATGTTTCTTTTCATTATATGTTTCTGGTAATTTCTGGTGGGGAGGCTTTGGTCTTGTGCAGCAATTTAAAATCCTTCAGTCTCTGCTTTGAGTCCTGAGCTTCTCGACCATTGCTGGGATTTTTCTCTGTCTATTTCTTTTGCATTTAGTTTAGCCCAGTATTTACCACGTAGGGGCTTTTCTTGCCATCGTTTTATCATGGTCCGTTGCTGTTCTAGTTTTAGTTTGGATTTCATTTGTTTTATAGCTTTTGTTGTTTCTTCTTCTTCGTCTTCGTATTTGTTAGGTAGTATGAATTCTTGTTTGTATTTGTCAGCTTCCTTAAATACTTATTATTATTATTATTATTATTATCATATCTCCTAAGACATATATTGCACGGTTTCATTTAGTTGAATGAGTACCAAGACCGACTACAGTTGAAAGATGACTTAGATTTCTGTCAAGCACCTATTTTCAAAAGCCAAATTAGAGTACTTTAAAGAATATTTTGTTATCTGCGTAAAAAAAAAAAATTATGAATCTGTATATTAACAGATAGAACCACTTTTCCTTTCACATTACGTATACGTACTGAGAGGCAGTTGTTTCAAATTTACTTACTTGCTCGGCTGAATGCATTGTAGTTATATCAATATTATCGATGAATTCTGGAGCTGAAACAAGTCAAGCTGCTGAAAGGAAACGTTTAGACTAAAGTCAACTAGGTAATATCCGTTGAGGATATTAGCAATATTGAGGAAATACGCATCGTCAACAGAAGAGGATCAAGTGAGATTCGGCTATCATAACACACAATCGGTGAGAAGAAATGCACTTCTCAAAAGTGTAAATGATGTGTTGTCAATGCTAGTGTTTTGTTTTTCTAATTCTACAAATTATTTTATCTGAAACTTTTTTATCTGTCTAAACCATTTTTTCAAAGATAATTTGACGATGAATGTTGCATAATTAAAAAAAGACACACGTATGTATGTATCTGTCTATCTATCTATCTATCTATCTATCTATCTATCTATCTATCTATCTATCTATCTATCTATCTATCTATCTATGTCTTGTCTCTGCAGCTTTTAAGTGTATACCGCGTAACCGACCGCTATATATAGTTTGAATTCACAATGCATTATCTCATTCCCTCTGAGAGGGTTCCGATACAAAAACAAGAAGATGAAAACACAGCAGAAGATAATGAAGAAGATTAAAGATATGTGGTAATGAAGAAGATTAGAGATATCTGATAATGAAGAAAAAGGAGAGGCAGAAGACGAACAAGATGTATATCAACAACTTGATTTGAAGATGAAACTGAAAATTAGAGAGAAAAATATTAGAAAGATGCTCACAAGTGTAACTGATGAGAATAATGTGCAAACGCTTTTTGAAAGAATTGGTCTTCTAAGACAACGAACTGCGCAAGATTATCATTGAAAATTAACAACAAGAGAAGAGAAAAAATTAATTATTTCAAGCAAAGAAGACTTGCAGGCAGATTAGCAAATGAAACGCGAAGAAAGAAATACACGAAAGGCAAATGAGAAAAGAAGAACCAGGGAAAGAATACAATGATATCGTATCCCTCATTTCACAAATTATCATTAGCTGCAAAAGTTGAAACAACAACGTGTTTAACCTCGAGTCAAACGACGCTACGCTTCATTTTCAAAAAAGAAATGTGAACTCTTTATTGTCTCTGTTTATCCTTTCATTTTATACAACTGGAATATATTTGCGAGGGCCTTTAAATATTCATTAGTAGCAATATACTGGTTACGGAGTATATCAAGGAACAAGAATAATTTAATCTTACTACCCACTATCACGAAATCTCACCTCCTGAAGTATACTCAAAACTTGTTAGTGTAAGAGACCTTTCCCTTCTGCATATCTCAAAATACTGAATTATCGACTTGATATATCCATCAACCTATATCAAATTTGGTGAATTGTTGTTAATAGATGATGTAAATTTGAATATGTTCTGTGTTTTGAAGATGTTATAGTAAACTACATTTGCTACCATTTTCAGAAATAATGTAAATATTGCTATAAACAGCATTCTATAAAATTGTGACAAATACAATTATTGCTCTAAACTGAAAACCGAATTCCAGTCTGAAATGTCCATAACACTCTAAAATAACACCTGCATTATAGTAGCAAATATAACGTTTCCTGATGCAACATATGTCATACTTTAATGTATAAATTTTTATTTACATCACACACACACTCTCTCTCTCTCTCTCTCTCTCTCTCTCTCTTTCTCTCTCTTTCTCTCTCTCTGTCTCTCTCTCTGTCTCTCTCTCTCTCCCGCGCGCGCTATATATATATATATATATATATATATATATATATATATATATATATATATATATATATATATATACATATATATACACACACGCACACTCAAATAAATAGCTAGATAGATAGATAGGCAGATATATATGTGTGTGTGTGTGTGTGTGTGTGTGTGTGTATGGAGGCGCAATGGCCCAGTGGTTAGGGCAGCGGACACGCGGTCGTAGGATCGCGGTTTCGATTCCCAGACCAGGCGTTGTGAGTGTGTATTGAGCGAAAACACTTAAAGCTCAGCGAGGCACCGGCACGGGGTGGTGGTGAACCCAGCTGTACTCTTTCACTACAAGTTTCTCTCACTCTTTCTTCCTGTTTCTGTTGTACCTGTATTTCAAAGGGCCAGCCTTGTCACACTCTGTGTCACGCTGAATCTCCCCAAGAACTACGTTAAGGGTATACGTGTCTGTGGAGTGCTCAGCCACTTGCACGTTAATTTCACGAGCAGGCTGTTCCGTTGATCGGATCAACTGGAACCTTCGTCGTCGTAACCGGCAGATTGCCATGATATATATACATATATATATATATATATATATATATATATATATATATATATATATATATATATATATATATATATATATATATACATACATATATATATATATATATATTTTATTTATTTATATGTTTCAGCCAAGTGGCTGCGGTCATGCTGGTGCACCACCGTGATTTTCACGTTCCTTGCATGGCTCTTCTCCCCCACCTGACATGGTCCAATCAAGAGTTTTGATGGCACATCTGGTGTATAAGAGAATTTGACATAGCTGCCCTAAACTGCGTCTCATTACGAGTCATTGGTTCGTCTAGTATCGTGGAGAGGAAAGCGTCAAGTTTTGTCTTGAAGACCTCCGCATCCATGTCTTGCATGTCTCTCAAACGTTTTGGCAGGGCATTGAAGAGCTGAGGTCCTCTGAAACCGAGGCTGCTGCAGTGTCTCGTTCTTATGTGAGATGCAGTGGACGGTACCTTTGGCACCATGCAGTGGCGACCCGTGCGGGAATTCCTGTAGTACTTGATGCCAAAGTTTGGCACCAGTCCTTCCAGTATTTTCCATATGTATATTATTACATATCTCTCCCGCCTGCGCTCCAGGTGAGTAGAGACCTAGTACCTTCAGTCGCTCCCTGTAGTTCATCTGTTGAACTGTGGCGATCTTTTTTGTATTGTGCCACTGAATTGCCTCGAGTTCTGCTGTCCGCTTAACACTGTGTGGTGCCCACAACTGAGAGCAATAGTCTAGGCCGCTCAGAACAAATGTCTTCCATAGAGTCAACAAGACTTGTTGATCCCTTGTACGGAATGTCCTCAGTATCCACCCTGCCAGTTGTCTGCACTTTGCTGTCAACTTGACAATGTGCATGTGAAATGATGCATCACTACACATGTTGATGCCCAGATCTCTTACTGTTTGTGGTTCTGGGATTGCAGTACCTCCAGGCCCTGTGTATGCCAGTTGGGAGGTACTTGTGGTCTTGTAGCGCAGTACTTGAAATTTTTTTTGCATTGAACTGCATATTATTTTGCTCTGCCCACTCATATATTGCATTTAGGTCATTCTGCAGGCTTACAATATCATCAGGATTCTTTATTGTCTGAGATATCTTTGTGTCATCAGCATAGTTAGTGACAGTGGCTCTCCGAGTGACCGTGGGCATGTCCAGAAGGGCCACTATGAACAGTAGTGGCCTGAGAAGAGTTCCTTGTGGAACACCGTTCAATATTTGTGTTTCCCTAGATAGTTCTCCATTGACTGCAACTGTCTGACTTCTACCGTTCAGGAAGTCATGCAGCCACTCTCCTAATTTACCAGCTATGCCAAGGTTTCGCAGCTTGTGATATATCAAGCCATGATCAACTTTGTCAAAGGCTTTTGCAAAGTCGAGATATATCACATCAACATTTGAATGGTCAAGTAGCTGCTTCAGGACCCAGTCATAATGCTGCAAGAGCTGCGTGAGGCAGCTTCTACCTGGACGGAAACCATGCTGGGTCTCATTCAGCAAGTCATTTTCTTCTAGGAACGCAATCAATCTCCTTCTGACAATTCGTTCCATGACTTTGCTAATATGTGAAGTCAGAGAGATGGGCCTGTAGTTCCCAGCCTCTGCTCTGCTTCCACCTTTATGGATAGGACATATGGTGCCTTCCTTCAGCTTTTTGGGAAGTTTACCATTTGCAAAGAAACTCTGGAAGAGTATCCGGAGTGGTCCTACTAATTCTTGTTTACACGACTTTAAGAGGACCGGGAAACCATCGGGGCCAGTTGCCGAAATTGAGCTCATTTCAT